>NW_027527525.1:35083-138895 GCF_008692635.1 Crocuta crocuta | reverse complement strand
CAAAAAAAAAAAAAATTTTTTTAAAAAAAAAAAAAAAAAAAAAAAAAAAAAAACAAAAAACAATCTCCTCCTCCTTTGCCCTCTTACGGTTTCCATTTTTCTTTATTATGAAAATGCTAACTGTAAACCTTTTGAATCTACAACTCAAGATATTCAAAAGGTAAATCAGACACAGAGAACAGATTGGTGGCTATCAGAGGCAGGGGTTGGGGAACAGGAGAGAGGGGTAAATTATACCTTCTAGAGGCATAATTCTTTATCAGAACATCTAATAAATAGGGGACATTCTTCTAGGTATATTGGGTCAGTTTATATTTCAACCTTTCTTACCTACACAAATCTTACTGCAAACATTGAAATGAAGGCCCACAGAGGAGAACAACTTTACCAAGTTCAGCTGATCCTCATATCCAGGTTTGGGAGCCCCATTTCATTGCTCTCTTGCCCATTTCAATGCCACCTTTATAAAAACAAAATATTCCTTTCCTACAAAGGTCTGGTTTTGTCTGTTTTCCTAAGCCGCAGAATCACAGCAATCAAATCCATTTGAAAAGTATGGAAGAAAAGCGTAAATTTAACTTGGTCTGTTTTTAATGCATTAAGAGATTACAGATTACCTTTGTAGAGTAAACTGAGAAGTATTCCAACCTTATTTAGCAAATGGAAATAAGAGGGAACACATAGGCTGCAGCTGAGCCCCTCTTCTCCCTGCCTTTCTAACACTGAGGGATGAGTTGGTACTTGACCAAGAAATGGCTGCTTGGTAGAGACTCCCACCCCCATCATTACCCAAATCCACTCAGAAGAGGAATAGCCCTCAAGAACGGGGCCTGGTGAAAGTGCTTAGAAACAGTCTGAGCTGAAACCCTGCCCTTCTGATTCCATTTATCAGTGGTGGTGGTGGCATCTTTTGAAGTGGATTCCTTCAGCCTTGGCAGGAGCTCGGAACCACCCACGTAGGAGGAACTACCACCCACAGACTCCATGAGGCTCCTCAAGGAGGAGGTACCCCACAGCTGAGTCTGGGCCTTGCTGAGAGCAGGCTGCCCCAGGGAAGAAGAGGAGGAAAACCTGCTGACTCAGGTCTTTGGCCACTTCCAAATTATTAGGAATTTCCTGAACCAGAGCTTATACGCATAACTTTTCCTTCTGGGATAAGAGAAGTCATGGGCCTTTTTCTAAATAAGAGGGAAGAAAGCATTCGCTACGATGAATATTTTAGGGATGTTCTATATACTAGCGCCCACCCTTCTCTATACTGCCATGGTATCTAAGAGGCTAACTTCATATAAACTGTATCAGTGGGCTCCCTTGCCATCAAGCTGCCAGTTGACATTGGCCGATTGGAGACACTATGAGATATGTATGAGACACTATGTATGAGATACAAAGAGCTAGAAAGGAGTAAAGTCAAGCTACATATTATTCCAGACCTCTCTCTGCCAGGTCCCCTTCAGTTGGTTGAGTCCCTTTTTTTAGTGGTCAAGGCCTATCAAGCAGTTTTCTCTCCCCAGAGTCATCTTCTCCTCTGTCATTTGCTGAAGTCTTAGTGAGATTGTCAGAGTGGCATTGGGTGGTGATCTAAGCGAGGCCTTAGACTTTGAATCTTAAGTGATACAGAGATGGAGAAAGAGAACTGATGTTGCCTGTGTTGGAGCCTTGAAAAAACAAAGTTGAGTGGCTCCTAATAGATTCCTGGGGTAAGCTGGTCCTATTCTTTTTCAGATTCTGATTCTGCAAGTGTTTCCTTAAATGTCGTGATTCACCCACATTCAACTGAAAAGGCACTTAGAACTGATGCAGTCACTTGTTAGAGGTAATCAGCTAGTAAGTAGAAAATACGGGCTTCAAATTCAGGTCTGTTCCCAATACACTACACTGCTTACACATGCAAAGACTTTAGAAGTCCCTTACCTGTACAAAGAGATTTGAACTCAGTCTCCTGTTAAAAGCCAAGCAAATTCATCAGAGATGTCTCTGTCTGATGCCTGGAAATAGAGGAAAATACAAAATAAAGAGCAATTTAGAAAACTTATGACCAGTAGAATTCTTTCTTTCTACAGACAAGAAACTAACCGATCATCAGTGTATAGTCATTGGCAACCATAGTCATTGGCAAAAGACTTTTCATTCTCATTTCTAATGCTCTTACATTTTTCACTGCTCTCAGTTCTGAGAGTAATTAGAGAAGGAAGCAAATATTTATACCTTGAGAGTGGGATTTTGTAGTATATGGTATCTGCTATAGATTGAAGTTTTGTGTCCCCCCAAAATCCATACACTGAAAACCTATTATCCAATGCAGGGTTCCCTGGTATAATGGTTAACACTTTGGACCCTGAAAACTTAATATCTGAGGTGATGGTATGAGGAGGTGGGGTCTTTGGGAGCTAATTAGGCCATGACAGTAGAGCTCTCATGAATGGTTTTTGTACTTTTTTAAGAGAGACACTGGAGAGCTCCCTTGCCTTTCACCCACTTGAGGACCACTGTGAGGGCATCAGCTGTGAATCACAAAGTAAGTATGTCATCACCACACACCAAATCTGGCACCTGGACTGTGGAACGCCCATCCTCCCGAACTTTGAGAAATTTCTATTCTTTATTGTTTATACAATTAATGGTATTTTATCACAGCAGCATGAACAGACTAAGGCAATATTTTAATTTTAAAATTATCCTGTGCAGGGGCGCCTGGGTGGCTCAGTNTTTTTTTTTTAAATTATCCTGTGCAGACACCATTTTTGTCCCATTTGTCAGATAAGGAAATAAAGGCAACATTGGCCAAGTCATAGCTGTAAAAGGCAGAGCCAAGACCCAAAATTTGGTTCGTCTGCTTTTTTGCGGCACTAATATTCCCCAACAAAAATACAGGCCTTGGTTGAAAACCTCAAAAGAACATGAACCTATTAATGTATGTTTTTACTGCAGTAATTCCTATACTCATTCTTTTTGTTGTTAACATGGTGGAAAACATTTTTGCTGCATATTTTAGAATTTATTTTTAATTGATATTTCACATGTAATATCATGTTTTAGGTGTATAATATAATGACCCCATATTTTATACATTGCAAAATGATCATAAGAAATCTAGTGAACACAGTCCAAAGCAGCACAGAGGCTGACCCAGGGCTTGAACCCACAAACCATGAGATCATTACCTGAGCCTTCTACTTTCTAACAACAGTTGCCTTCTGAGATGCGAGTTAGTGAGGAATCACAGTATAGGAGGCCCAAGAGGCACCTGGGAAGGTATGCATATTAACAGCCCCACCTAATGTAAAAGCTCAGATATTAAACATTTATTGACTGTATAATAATCCCTGGCACTCTCTTTGGCACAGTGAATGCAGAGGTAAATAAAACTGATAAGTTTGTCTTTTCTTCCCCTCAGTGAAAACCAGAACTTAAGTGGAAAAAATATGCTCAGGCTAAGTACCGTAGTTATAAAATAATAAATATGGTACTGTGATTTAAAAATTAACTGGTGGATTTTCAACATCGTGCTGGGAAAACTTGGTATCTTCATGCAAAAGGATAGAGCTAGACCTACCTTTACTTCACATCATACACAAAAATTAACTTACATGGATAATAGGCCTACATTTAAATGATGAAAACTGTAAACTCTTGGAAGAAATTCATGACCTTGGATTAGGCAATGGTTTCTTCTACATGACACCAAAAGCATCAGCAATGGGGGAAAAAAGACTCCATCGAAAGTAAAAATATATATGTGTATATATTGTGTTTCAAAGTAGACATCCAGAAAATAAAACTACAACCCACAGAATGGGAAAATATTCTTGGAAATCATATATTTGCTAAAGCACTTATATCCAGAATATGTAAAGAACTCTAAATTTGCATTTTCTTTCCTCTCTGAGAACCATTTCGAAAATGGGCAAAGATTTACAAAAAAAAATGTTAGAATAAAAAGGTCATAACTGGAGGTAAGAAAATATAAAAGAAAAAATTTCACCAGTAAAAGCAATCATATAGTAAAGGTAGATTAATCACTTACAGGTCTACCTTAAGAAACAAGAAAATCTCCATCTAACCCAGCTCCTAAAAAAACTAGGGGGAAAGAAAGCCCACAGCTAACATGAAGATCAGAATGAAAATAAAAGAAATTGAGAATAGAAAATAGAAGTAATAAGGAAGAAAAGCTAATCTCATCCTCAGTGGGGAAGAGTTAAGATCTTTCCCCCTCAGGTCAGGAATACAACAGGGACGTCCACTCTCAACCACTGTTATTCAACACAGTACTGGAAATCCTAGCCTCAGTAGTCAGACCACAAAAAGAAATAAAAGGCAAACAAATTGGCAAAGAATTCAAATTTTCAGTCTTCACAGATGACTTGATAGTCTACAAGAAAAACCCAAAAGAGTCCATCAGGAAACTGCTATCCCTGATACATGAACTCACCAAAGAGGTAAAATAGTTGTATGCTGCAACTTATAGAAAGGTTATGAAATTGAAGACACAAAGAAATGGAAGAAAAAATATTATTAAAACGTTGATACTGCCCAAAGCAATCTACACTTTCAGTGTAATCCCCATCAAAATAACATGAGCATTATTCACAGAGTTAGAACAAACAATCCTAAAATTCTTATGGAACCATAAAAGCCCTGGAATAGCCAAAGTAATGTTGAAAAAGAAAACCAAAGCTGGAGGCATCACAATTCTGGACTTTAAGCTGTATTACAAAGCTGTAATCATCAAAACAGTATGGTGTGGGGGTAGGGGTACCAGAAAATGGATCAACAGACCAGAATATAGAACTCAGAAATGGACCTAAAAATGTATGGTCAACTGATCTTTGACAAAGCAGGAAAGCGTATCCAGTGGAAAAAAGTCTCTTCAGCAAACGGTGCTGGGAAACCTGGACAGCAGCATGCAGAAGAATGAAATTGGACCACTTTAATCAGTTTTGAATTTATTTTTCTGTATGTTGTAAGACCTAACTGTGAAGCACGAAACCATCAAAATCCTAGAGTAGAAAACAGGCAGCAACCTCTTACTATACATATCTCCAGAGGCAAGGGAAATAAAAGCAGAAATGAACTATTTGGGACCTCATTAAGATAATAAGCTTATGCACAGCAAAGGAAACCAATCAACAAAACTAAAAGGCAACCTATGGCATAGGAGAAGATATTTGCAAATGACATACTTGATAAAGGGATAGTGTCCAAAATCTTTAAAGAACTTATTAAACTCAACACCCAAAACCCAAAAAATCCAGTGAAGAAATGGCAAGAAGACCTGAATAGACACTTTTCCAATGAAGACATCCAGATGGCTAAAAGACACATGAAAAGATGCTCACTATCACTCATTATGAGAGAAATACAAATCAACACCTCAATGAGATTACCACCTCACGTGTGTCAGAATGACTAAAATGAACAACTTAGGAAGCAACAGATGTTGGCAAGGATGCAGAGAAAGGTGTTGGCAAAGGAGCTGATTGTACTGTTGGAGGAAATGCAAACTGGTGCAGCCACTCTGGAAAACAGTATGAAGTTTCCTCAAAAACTTAAAAAATAGAACTACCCTACAACTTAGCAATTGCACTACTAGGTATTTATCCAAGGATACAAAATGTTGATTTGAAGTGGCACATGCACCTCAATGTTTGTAGCAGCTTATCAGTAATAGCCAAATTATCAAAAGAGCCCAAGTGTCCAATGACTGATAGGATAAAGAAAATGTGGTATAGATATACACAATGGACTACTACTTGAAGGTCAAAAATAATGAAATCTTGCCATTTGCAACAATAGAAAGTGGGTGGACCTAGAGTGTATTATGCTAAGTGAAGTAAGTCAGAGAAAGACAAATATGTTTAATTTAAATACATTTTTAAAAAAATTTAAAAAATGAAGGAACAGGCAACACAGAAATAAAAAAGAATTATTAAAGAATAGATTGAAAAATTATATCCCAACAAATGGGACAATGTAGAAGAAATGGGTAAATTCTTGGAAACATAACAATCTTCTGAAACTGAATCAGGACAAAATGGAAAATCTGAGGAGCGCCTGGGTGGCTCAGTCGGTTAAGCATCCGACTTCGGCTCAGGTCATGATCTCATGGCTCCTGGGTTCGAGCCCCATGTTGGGCTCTGTGCTAACAGCTAGCTCAGAGCCTGGAGCCTGTTTCAGATTCTGTGTCTCCCTCTCTCTCTGACCCTCCCCTGCTAATGCTGTCTCTATCTCTCTCTCTCAAAAATAAATAAAACATTAAAAAAAATCTGAACAGACCAATTACTACTAAGGAAACTGATCAGTAATCAAAAAACTGCCAAGAAACAAAAGTCCAGGACTGGATGGATTCACAGGTGCATTATAACATTTAAAAACAGTTAATACCTATTCTCAAACTATTCCAAAAATAGAGGAAAGAAAGTTTCCAAATTCATTCACAACACCAGCATTACCTTTACACCAAAACCAAAGACACTAATAAAAAAATGAAAGACTATAGACCAATATCCCTGATGAACATGGATGTAAAAATTCTCAACAAATTAGCAAACAGAAATCAACAATATATTGAAAGAAGCATTTAGCACAATTAAGTGGGACTTATTTCAGGGATGCACAGGTGATTCAATATTCACAAATCAATATGACAAATTAACAAAAGGAAGAATAAAGGCCACATGATGGTATCAAATGCAGAAAAAGCATTGACAACATGCAACATCCATCCATGATAAAAACTGCCTACAAAATGTTTAGAGGGAATACACTTCAACATAATAAAGGCCATAAATGAAAACCCACAGCTAATATCTTCCTCAATGATGAAAAACTGAAAGCTTTTCCTCTAAAATCAGGAAAAGACCAGGATATTCACTCTTGCCACTGTATATAACATAATACTAGAAGTCCTAGCCATAGCAATCATACAGGGAAAAGACCTCCAAATTGATAATTAAAACTGACACTATTTGCATATGACCTATTACTATACACACAAAACCCTAAAGCCTCCACCAAAAAAAATTACTAGAATGTAGAAATCAATTCAGTAAAGTTGCAGGACACAGAATTAATATACAGATATCTCTTCCATTTCCATACACTACCAGAAAGAGAAATTTTTAAATAATCTTATTTATAATTGCACCAAAGAGAATAAAGTATTTAGGAATAAATGTAACCAGGGAGGTGGAAGACCCATACTCTGAAGCAAAATTGAAGATGACACAAACAAGTGGGAAGGTATACCATGTTCATGAATCGGAAGAATTAATAATGTTAAAATGTCTATCCCACTCAAAGAAATTCACCTTTTCTTTTTTTAGTATTGAGAGAGTGAGTATAAGTGGGGTGGGGGGGGCAGAAAGAGTGTGACAGAATATCCAAAGTTGGCTCTGTGCTGAAAGCAGAGAACCCGATGTGGGGCTCAAACATACAAACCATGAGATCATGATCTGAGCCGAAGTCTGATGCCTCACTGACTGAGCCACACAGGCGCCACAGAAAGTTATGTTTTCAATGCAATTTCTATCAAAATACCAATAGCATTTTTCACAGAGCTAGAACAAATAATCTTATTATTTGTAAACCTATTAATAATCAAAGCAGTATGGTACTGGCACATAATAAACACATAGATTAATAGAACAGGATGCAGAGACCAGAAATAAAACCATGCTTATATGGTCAATTAATATTGAACAAAGGAGGCAAGAATATACAATGGGGAAAAAACTGTCTTTTCAATAAATGGCATTGGGAAAAATGGACCACTTTTATATCATACACTAAAATAAAGTAAAAATGTATTAAAGACCTAACTGTGAAATTTGAAACTATAAAATCCCGAAAAGAAAACCTAGGCAGTAATCTCTTGGAAATTTGCTTTTGCAATACACTTAAGGCTACATCTCCTCAGGCAAGAAAAATAAAAGCAAAAAAAAAAAAAAAAAAAAAAAAAAAAAAAACAACAAAAAAAACTACTGGGACTACACCAAAAGGAAGTTTTTGCAAAGGAAACCATCAGCAATACAGGGAGAATGGGAGAATATATTTTCAAATAATCTATCTGATAAGAGACTAATAGCCCAAATATAATTTATATAATTCAACACACACACACACTTAAAAAATGAGCAGAGAACCCAATTAGACATTTTTCCAAAGAAGACCTACAGATGGCAAATAGACACATGAAAAGATGTTCAATAATCATCAGGAAATGCAAATCAAAACCATAATGAGATATCACCTTACTCTAGTCAGAGTGCCTATTATCAAAACGACAAGAAATAACAAGTGTTGGCAAAGATTTGCAAGAAAGGAAACCCTTAAACACTGTTGATAATGTAAATTGGTACCCACCACTGTGGAAAAACAGTATGGAGGGTTCCACAAAAAATTAAAAATAGAACTACCCCACGATCAAGTAATTCCATTATTGGATATTTACCCAAAGAAAATGAAAACACAAATTGAAAATGATATATGCACCCCCATGTTAATTGGAACATTATTTATGGAGAGCCTCGTGGTTCAGTTGGTTTAGCGTCTGACTTTTGATTTTGGCTCAGGTTATGATCTCATCGTTTGTGAGTTCTTGTCCCACATGAGGCTCTGCACTGATTGTGCTGAGCCTGCTTGGAATTCTCTCTGCCTCTTTCCCTTCCTGTGTCTGTCTCTCTCTCAAATAAAATTAAAAAATAAATAAGTGGGGGAAATGGGCAAAGAATTTAAATAGACATTTATCTGGAGCAGGTATACAAATGACCAATAAGTACATGAAAAGAGGGTCAACAACATTATTCATTAGAAAAATTCAAAAGCACAATGGAATACTCACTAAAAATTCTTAAAAACAAAAACACCTGTTGATAAGGAGGTAGAACAGACAGAAGCTTTGTACATGTTGGTGGAAATGAAAAATCAGGTAGCAGCTGGAGAAGCAGTCTGACAGTTTCTCACAAAGTTAAAATAGAGTTTCCATATGAACCCAGCAATTCTACTCCTAGGTGAATACCCCAAAATGAAAACATAATGGCTGCATAAAAACTTGCAAATGAATGTTCATTATAGCATTATTCATTATAGCCAAAAGGTAGAAACAACTGAAATGGTAGATGAATTGATGAACAAATTATGCTATATCCATACAATGGAATAGTATTCAAACATAAGTACTGGCAACTGCCACAACTAGGACAAACCTTGAAAACATGCTAAGTGAAGAAACCAGTTACAAAAGGCCACGTGTTGTATGAGCCCATTTATATGACATTCCCAGAATAGGCATTTCAGTAGAGACAGGAAGTAGATCAGTGGTTACCAGATTCTGAAGAAAATGGGCAATAGGATGCTTGCTAATGGTAATGGGATTCTTCTGGAAGGATGGAAATGTTCAAACATTAGATAGGGATGTTGCACAACCCTGTGAATGTACCAAAAGGCACGGAGATATATCCTTTATTTAAAAAAAAAATGTTTAACCTTTATTCATTTTGAGAGAGAGAAAAGAAACAGAGCATGAGCAGGGGAGGGGCAGAGAGAGAGAGAAAACACAGAATCTGAAGCAGCCTCCAGTCTGGCTCTGAGCTATCAGCACAGGGCCCGATGCAGGGCTCAAACCCACAAACTGAGATCATGACCTGAGCTGAAGGCAGACGCTTAACCGACTAAGCCACCCAGGTGCCCCAAGATATATCCTCTAAAAGGTTAAGTTTTATGGAAAATGAAATATATGTCAAGAAATTTGTTATAAATTAAGTGGCAGGGACATAGAATAACTCAGTCCCCATAATTGCTCCCAAAATATTAAATGAGGGGTATGTGTGAATCCTTGTTATAAACAGAGTTTATATTTTATTTTTTAAATGTTTTATTTATTTCTAGGAGAGAGAGAGAGAGACAGCGTGAGCAGGGGAGGGTCAGAGAGAGAGGGAATCACAGACTGAAACAGGCTCCAGGCTCCGAGCTGGCAGTCAGCACAGAGCCCGACGCGGGGCTCAAACCCACGAACCGCGAGATCATGACCTGAGCGAAAGTCGGACGCTCAACCGACCAAGCCACCCAGGCGCCCCAAGAGTTTATATTTTACATGTGCAAGTTTGTATGTGCACGTGTTTTTTTGAAAAACTTAGAGTCCTGTAATATAAGTCGTAAGGGTGGAAGAGGATCTCCAGAGACAGACTACTTAGATTCCCATTAGATGCTACCACTTCCCAACTACAGAATCTCAGACAACTTCCTTAACTGCTCCTAGTTCCAGGTTCCTTACTAGTAAACAGAGTAAGAATTGTGTCGCCTTTGTGTATGTGCATACCTGTGTGTATTAAACAATGTCTGCAGTGGTTCAGTACGTTACTTTTGTCATGGTTCTTATTACTCTCGCAGCAAGACTAGACTTAGCCTGAACGTTGCCGGAGTGTGATCAAGGCTTCCCTCCCCTTCCTATTGACATGGGATCGATTGCTGGCTGCTGATGTTCATGTTTGTCTACCTATCTTACCTCCTAGAATTAGCTCCCATCGCCATCCCACCCTCAAGTCTCCAGGGATTGTTTTGCTTTAGGAAGGCAACTGCATAGAAAGAGGAAGGTTGAGGGAGGGCACCTGGGTGGCTCAGTCGGTTGAGCATCCAACCCTTGATTTCAGCTCAGGTTATGATCCCAGGGCGGTGGGATTGAGCCCATGTCAGTCTCCACACTGAGCATGGGGACTACTTAAGGTTCTCCCTTAAGTAGGGAGAACCTTTGTCTCTGTCTCTCTCCTCTCTCCTGTTCATGCTCTGTCTAAAACAGAAATAAAAGAGGAGAAAGGATGGGGACCACTGGAGTCCCATGTCCATCCCCCAAATTCTTCCTCCTCCTATCCCCAAAGCTGGATCTCATCAGTAGTATTCCTGGAATCTGCTTTATCCCCTATGTTATTTCCCAGCAGACTTCTAAAAGCTCTTTGGATTGAACTGCTTTGAATATTACCTGCTTTTTGGGTAGGTCAGAAACTTAAGCAGCTCCATTCTGGGAAGGGTAAAGCCAAGATGACGAAGAGGGAAGCGTAGCAGTGTGAGCGATGTAGGCTGGATCTTCCCTAATGCTCTTGGAAGAAAATAAACATGGGTGGTAACAACAAGTATTTACATGTTCCAGGAACAATCATATCACCCACCAACATCCCTTTGTGCTTAGGCCCCTGAGCCAGAACCTTGTTCATTAGAACACTTGCTCTGGGCCAAGCCCAGAAAGAGTAAATTACAGGGAAATCTAAGTTAGTAACAGGGGCAATGGGCTAGACATCTGTATAAGAGGAGCCTGTATCTGAGACATGGGAGTGTGGGCAAAATAGGTGAAGGGAATTAAGGAATGTATGCATGTGTGTATGTTAAACAGTGTTCAATTTATATTAACTTATTTTCACCATCATTACTCTCCCAAGAGTACTGACTTAACCTGAGCAGCATGCCATGAAGGGGTGAAAAAGAAAAGGGATGGCTTCCCAGAAGAGGCCGAAGTAGAGCTGCTAGGAGACCTCCCCACCCCAAGAATTAGTAGTCCGTTCTTGGCCTCCCATATCCCTGGTATTTTATATTAATGAACTGACTGTTTGGACAATTTGAACGCAACTCAGAGTCTGTATCCAAAATGAGTCTCCCATCTCATATTTATTTCTGTGGGGCTGCCCTGGAAGTATTCAAGGAGGGATATAGGAACCCTAACAAAGATATTACTTGACTAGGGAGGAGGGATGAGATTTACAAACTCTTTGTAGCATCCTATTAGCATTTTATTAGCTTATTGACAATAAGCAAACAGCCTAGCAGGTTTCCCAGGCAAAGCTCACCTTTAGATTGGCAAATATCTTCTGAGCACCTTCTCTAGGCCACATGCTGGAAATACTGTATTGAATGGCCCCTGTTGGCCTTGCTCCCCGTTCTCAATACACAAGCAGGGAAGGGATTCCTAGATCCACTGCCTTTGTTTGCCACACCGTCCCCCACAGAGCCTGGGGATGATCCTTGCCTCACCTGCTAGGAAATCTCCCCACATTCATCATGCACATCTAAGAAAAACTCCCCAGAAAGGAGGGGATTAGGGCGCGTATGTTAGATATGGCAAAGCCGTGAGTGGTTCCAAGTGTTTGAAGATCATTCAGAGAGGGTAATGTGATAAAGAATAAGTGTCAGACTCAATTTTGAAAAAGAAAGAAAATATGAGTGTGGCTTTAGAGAGCTTTTCTTCATTGAGAAAGTTTATGAGCAGGGATTTGGCAAGCAGGCACTGAAATTTCTCTTCCCTGCATCTGTTTTCTTCCTTCTACCCTCTGTCAGCAGAACTGTTCATGCAAAACTAGGAGCTGACATTAGCCTTACCCCTAGCCCAGAGGTAGCCTGATATCATAAATAATGAAGGAAACACATCAAGCAGAATATTAGCCAAAGATGCTCATGCAATGGTGAGAAGATAGCAAGGAAATCAGAGAGGCAGCACAGCCTCTGGAAATTATAGGCCCACCTTCTGTAGAGGAAGCAGCGAATGTCAAGCACCCACCATGTGCATAGCATGTGGATTCACACTTTCATAGAAGAGTCTTCTGGTCAAGTTATAGTAACACGTGTGTCTACCTCTATATTGACTACGCAGATTCTCAATAACAAGCTAACTGGATATCGTCTCTACAGGTTTCATTTTATGGAGTGATGGTCATTTCTTAAGCACCGGAAACTACCAGATTCTCTAGTTTATTCAACCTCACAACAAACCTAAAAGGTAGATATTAGAAACCTTTGGTACTAATCAGAAAATTAAGACCCCAAGGGACTCTGGAAACTGCCCCAAGTGAGACAGCTGAGAAGTGAAGCCATAATTCAAGTCCGTAATTTTAAAACAAAATTTGCTCTTTCCCTCCATCCCAACAAGGCAGCCCCNCCCCAGATAGCACCTATTACAGCTCTGTCTTGCTAAGGTGACATAGGTGCAAAGCACCCCACTTCACGCCAGGCCAATATCTGCTTTAAGTGCAGATGACTCACCAGGGCACCCCCTGTGTGGAATGCCCTGAGATTTCCTAGCCTGTGTCCACCTTGGCTCCAGCCACCCTTGGTTCCTCATGTGTGGAGGACTCTGGTACCGACCACCAGGTCTTAGCCTGCTTCGGTTCCTGGCATCCCCTGGGGAGCCTCCTACATGGAACACACCGGGATGCCAAGCCCATGCTTGCTACAGCTCCAACCAGCAAAAGCCACCAGGTACACAGAGGATATTCATACACAAGGTCATTCCCACAAAGCTAGAAGAATTAGCTCTTCTATCTAATCTGTAGAAACACAGAAAGTCAAACAAAATAAGGAGAAAAAATTTACTCTGAATGAAAAACAAAACTCCAGAAAAAGAACTAAAAGTGGAGAAAGGCAATCTGTCTGATGAAGAGTTACAAGTAATGGTCATAAAGATGCTCAGGCAGAAGACTGAACTCCATGAGAACTTCAACAAAGAGATAGATAGAAAATAGAAAAAAAGAGCCAATCAGAACTGAAGAATACAGGGGCACCTGGGTGGCTCAGTTGGTTGAGCGTCCGACTTCGGCTCAGGTCATGATCTCATGGTTCATGGGTTCAAGCCCCGCATCGGGCTATGTGCTGACAGCTAGCTCGGAGCCTAGAGCCTGTTTCAGATTCTGTGTCTCCCTCTCTCTCTCTGATTCTCCCCTGCTCACGCTCACTCACTCGCTCTCAGAAATAAATAAAACATTAAAAAATAATTAAAAAAAAAAGAACTGAAGAATACAGTCAGTGAAGTAAAATCCGCACTGGAAGATTAGAGGATGCAGAAGAATGGATCAGTGATCTGAACACAGGCTATTGGAAAGCATCTAAGCTGGACAGCAAAAAAAAAATAATTTTTAAGAATGATGATTAAGGGATCTCTGGGACAATATCAGGTGTAGTAACATTTGCTTTACTGGGGTTTCAGAAGTAAAAGCTAGAGAGAAAGGGGAAGAAAATTTATTCGAAGAACTTTATGAAAACATCCCTAATATGGAGAATGAAGCAGACATCCAGGCCCAAGAAGTCCAGAGAACCCCAAACAAGAAGAACTAAGGGAAGTCCACACCAAGAGACATAATAACTAAAATGTCAAATGTTAAAGAATCTTAAAAACATTGAGAAAAATAATGAGTTACATGCAAGGGAAATCCCATGAGGCTATTAGATGATTTTTCAACACAAACTTTGCAGGCCATAAAGGAGGGGCATAATATATTCAGCGTACTAAAAGGAAAACACCCACAACCAAGAATACTTTTCATGGTAAGAATAGAAATAAAGAGTTTCCCAGAAAAAAAGTTAAAGGAGTTTACCACCCCTAAACTGACCATATAAGAAAAGTTAAAGGGATTTCTTCAAGCAGGAGATGAAGGTCACAACTAGAACAAAAACATGAAAGGAACAAAGATGGTAAAACAATCACTTTAAAAGGCAATATGAAGAAGAAAAGACAAAAGTAATAAAATCAATTATAACTAAAAAATTAAAGCGCTCCAAAATAAAGATACATAAAATATGACATTATATATATACTGTGGAGTGGGACAGGAAAAATATTTAGAATGTCTTTGAACTTAAGTGGCCATCCATTTAATAAAGACTACTATAGATTTAGGATAGTATATATGAAACTCATGGTAACCACAAACCAAAAACCTATCAGAGACACACAAAAATAAAAAGAAATCCAAGAATAACACTAAAGAAGGTCATCAATCACAAGGGAAGAGAGCAAGAAATGAAGAATGGAACTATGAAAATAATCCAGAAAACAACTAAGAAAATTGCAATAAGTACACACCTATCAATAATTAACGGGGGCACCTGGGTGACTCAGTCGGTTAAGCGTCCGACTTTAGCTCAGGTCATGCTCTCACGGTTCGTGGGTTCGAGCCCCGCATCAGGCTCTGTGCTGACAGCTAGCTCAGAGCCTGCTTCAGATTCTGTGTCTCCTTCTCTCTCTGACCCTCCACTGCTCACGCTGTCTCTAACTCTCTCTCAAAAATAAATTTTAAAAAACATTAAAAAAGAGAATTACTTTAATGGACTGAATGCTTCAGTCTAAAGAGGTGACTAAATGGATAAAAAAATAAAAGCCATCTGTATGTTCCCTTGAAGAGACTCACTTCACTTCAGACTTAAAGACACGTACAGACTGAAAGTGAAGGGATTAGAAATGGAAAAAAAAAAAAGTGAGGGTAGCAATACTTTTACCAGACAAAATGACTTTAAAACAATGACTGTAACAAAAGACAAAGTGTGGTATCACATAATGATAAAGGGATCAATCCAAAAAGAGGATATAACAATTGTAATTCTATGGCCCCAACTTAGAACACCTTAATACATAAAGCAAATATTAATAGACATAAAGTCCTCTATTATGAGTGTATTACTGACAATTTCTCCCTTTAACACTCCACATATGTCAACAAATAGATCACCCAGACAGAAAATCAATAAACAGTGGCTTTGAGTGACACGTTAGACCAGACAGACTTAATAGATACATACAGAACATTCCATCCCAAAATGGCAGAATACAAATCCTTTTCAAGTCCACATGAAATATTCTTCAGGATAGTACACATGTAAGGCCACAAAACAAGTCTCAATAAACTTAAAAAGATGAGAACCATAGAAGCATCTTTTTTGACAACGTATGAAACTAGAAATTAATTACAGGAAAAAAACTGGAAAAAACAGGTGGGGGTCTAACCAACATGCTACTAAAACAATAAATGGGTCAACAAAGAAAGCAAAAAGGAAATTTTTAAAAATACCTAGGACAAAAGAATGAAATAAAAACACAATGATCCCAAATCCTGAAGATGGGGCAAAAGTCGTTATAAGAGGGAAGTTTATAGTAATATAGGTCTCCATCAAGAAATAAGAAAAATCCACCCAAATTTACATTTACTTCTAAAGGAACTAGAAAAAGAACAAACCCCAAAGTTAGTAGAAGTAAGGAAATAATAAAGATCAGAGTGGAAATAAATGAAATAGAGACTTTATCCAGTCTATTTTTATAGGGATGATATCTATCTAGTTTCTATCTAGTTTCTATAATGGAGCCAAGAGCTGGTTCCTTCAAAAGATCGACAAAATTAATAAACCGTTAGCCAGACTTATCAAGATAAAGAGAGGGCTCAAATCAAAAATAAAGAGAAGTAAAACTGACACCACAGAAATAGAATTATAAGAAACTTCTACAAAAAATAATGTGTCAACAAATTGGACAATCTCGAAGAAATGAATAAATTCCTAGAAACCTATAATATTCCAAAACTGAACCAGGAAGAAATAGAAAATCTGGACAAATGAATTACTGCTTAGGAAATTGAATCACTAATCAAAAAACGCCAAGGGGCACCTGAGTGGCTCAGTAGATTAAGCGTCCAACTTTGGCTCAGGTCATGATCTAAGGTTTGTGAGTTTGGGCCCCACATCAGGCTCTATTCTGATAGCTTAGAGCCTGGAACCTGCTTCTGATTCTGTCTGTCTGTCTATCTGTCTCTCTCTCTCTCTCTCTCCCTCTCCCTCTCCCTCCTCTCAAAGCTAAACACTAGGAAAAAAATAAAGAAAAAAAAACAAACAAACCGAAGTACAAAACTGGATGGATTCACTGATGCAATCTAACAAATGTCTAAAAAAGAGTTAATACCTATTCTGCTCAAATTATTCCAGAAACAGAAGAGGACGGAAAGCTTCCAAATCATTCTACAATACCAGTATAACTCTCATACCAAAACTAGACAAAGAATACAAAAAAACGCTATAGGCCATACCCCCAATAAACACAGTGCAAAAATTATCAAAGAAATATTAGCAAACTGAAATCAACAATATATTAAAAATGGGAATTACTTCAGGGATATACAAGTGGTTCAATATTCACAAATTAATGTGACAAATTAACAAGGGGAAGAATAAACACCATGTGATTATCTCAATAGATGCAGAAAAAGCATTTGACAAAATATAACATCCATTTATGATTTTTAAAAAAACTGTCAACAAAGTGGGTTTTGAGGGAATACACCTCAACATAATAAAGGCCATATATGAAAAACCCACAGCTAACATCGGTTTCAACAGTGAAAACCTGAAAGCTTTCCCTCTAGAACAGGAAAAGACAAGGGTGTGCATTCTTCCCACTTTTCAACGTAACTTTGGAAGTCCTAGCCATAGAAATCATACAGAAAAAAAGAAAAGGCATCCAAAATGATAAGAAGTAAAGCTGTCACTACATTTAGACTACCTGATACTATATATAGAAAACACTAGAGGCATCTTTTCTGACCACAATGCTATGAAACTAGAAATCAGCCATAAGGAAAAACCTGGAAGGAGCACAAATCCATGGGAGCTAAACAACATGCTATTAAATAATGAATGGGTCAACCAAGAAATCAAAGGAGAAATAAAAAATTACATGAAAACAAATGAAAATGAAAATACATCGTTCCAAAATCCCCAGGGTGCAGCAAAAGTGGTTCAAAGAGGAAAGTTTATAGCAACAAAGGTCTATTTTAAGAAGCAAGCAAAATGTCAAATAAATAACCTAATCTTACACTGAAAGGAGCTAGAAAAAGAACAAACAAAATCCAAACTCTGCAAAAGGAAGGAAAGAATAAAGATTAGAGAAGAAGTAAGTGATATAGAAACTAAAACAAACAAACAAACAAAATCCCCAATAGAACAGATCAATGAAACCAAGAGCTGGTTCTTTGAAAAGGTCAACAAAGTTGATAAACCTCCAACAAGACCCATTGAGAGAGAGACAGAGAGAGAGAAAGAGAGAAAAGAGGGAGAGAGGACCCCAATACACAAAATTACTAATAAAAGAGGAGAAATAACAACCAATACAACCACAGAAATACAGTTAGAACATAATATTATGATAAGCCTATATACCAAAATATCGGACAACTTAGAAGAAATGGATACGGTTTTAGAAATATATAACCTATCAAAACAAAAATGGGAAGAAATAGAAAATTTGAACAGACCAAATCACCAGCAATGAAACTGATCAGTAATCAAAAGACTCACAACAAACAAAAAGTCCAGGACCAGATGGTTTCATAGGAAATTCTACCAAACATTTAAAGAAGAGTTAGTATCCAATCTTCTCAAACTATTTCAAAAAACCCAAAAGGAAGGAAAACTTCCAAATTCATTCTAAAAGGCCAGTAGTATCACCCTGCTACCAAAAGCAGATAAAGAACACCACAAAAAAGAAAAAGCCAAAAACAAAACAAATAAAAAAAAAAAGTACAGGCCAATATCTCTCATGGATACAAATGTGAAAATCCTCAACAAAATATTAGCAAGCCAAATCCAACAATATATTTTTAAAATTCATGATTAGGTGGGATTTATTCCTGGGATGCAAGTGTGGTTTAATATTTACAAAACAATCAACATAATATATCATAAAATGTCACATCAATAAAAGAAACAATAAAAACTATTTCAGTATTTCAGTAGAAAAAGCATTTGACAAAGTACAACAACCATTCATCATACAAGCCCTCTGGAAAGTAGGTCTAGAGGAAACATATCTCAACATAATAAAGGTCTCATATGAAAACCCCACAGCCAACATCACACTCAATGGGGAAAAACTGAGAGGTTTTCTCCTAAGGTCAGGAACAAGACAGGAGGTCCACTCTCACCACTTTTATTCAACATAATACCGGAAGTCCTAGCCACAGGAATCAGACAACATAAAGAAAGAAAAAGCATCCAAGTTGGTAAGAATTTGCAGATGACATGATACTACATATAGGATACCCTAAAGATTCCCTCAAAAAAACTACTAGAACTGATATATGAATTCAGTAAAGTCACAGAATATGAAACCAATGTACAGTAATCTGTTGTATTCTTATACATCAATAAGGAAGCAGCAAAAAGTGAAATTAAGAAAATAATCCCATTCACAATTGCACCCAGAAACAATAAAATATCTAGGAATAAACTTAACGAAAGAGGTGAGTGTTCTGTACTCTGAAAACTATAAAGCGTTGATGAAAGAAATTAAAGATGATACCAAAAAAATGGAAGACATTACATGTTCATGGGTTGGCAGAAAAAATATTGTTATTTTTATTGAAAAAAATTTTTCAAAACTAGAACTAGAGGGTGTTATGCTGAGCGAAATAAGTCAGGCAGAGAAGGACAGATACCATATGTTTGCACATATAGGTGGATTAGGAGGAACTTAACGGAGGATGAAGCAGGAGAAGAAGGGGGAAAATAGTTGGGGAGAGGGAGGGAGGCAAACCATGAGAAACTCTGGAATGCTGAGAACAAACTGAGGACTGAAGGGGGTTGGGGCGAGGGGAAGGGGGGTGGTGGGCATGGAGGAGGGCACTTGTGGGGATGAGCACTGGGTGTTATATGGAAACCAACTTGACAATAAACTATTTAAGGAAAAAAAAGAATACAAACAATCCTAAAATATTTATGGAACCATGAAAGACCTCAAATAGCCAAAGCAATCTTAAAAGTGAATAAACTGGAGGTATCACAATTCCAGATTTCAAATTATATTACAAAGTGATAGTAATTAAAACAGTATAGTAATGACATAAAAATAGACAATAGAGTAGAACAGAAAACCCAGAAATAAACCCTCAATTATATGGTCAATTAATCTTTGACAAAATAGGAAAGACTACGCAATGGGAAAAAGTCTCTAACAAATGGTGCTGGGAGAACGGGACAGCTACATGCAAAAGAATGAAACTGGACCACTTTCTTTCACCATGCACAAAAATAAAACTTAAAATGGATTAAAGATGTGGGCACTTGGGTGGCTCAGTCTGTTAAGCATCCAACTTCAGTTCAGGCCATGATCTCAGGACTCATAGGTTCGAACCCCACAGCAGGCCCTGTGCTAACAGCTCAGAGCCTGGAGCCTGCTTCAGATTCTGTGTCTCCGTCACTCTCTGCCCGTGCCTCGCTCACACACACACTCTCTCTCTCTTTCAAAATAAATGAGCATTAAAAAAATGGATTAAAGGCCTATATGTTAGACCTGAAACCATAAAAATCCTGTAAGAGTGCATAGGCAGGGATCTCTCTGACATTGGCTATGGCAACATTTTTCTAGATATGTCTCCAGAGGCAAGGAAAATAAAAGCAAATGTAAACTTTGGGACTATCTCAAAATAAAAAGGTTCTGCACAGTGAAGGAAACAATCAACAAAACTTAAAAGACAACCTACTGAATGGGAGAAGATATTTGCAAATGACATACCTGATAAAGGGACACTATCCAAAATATATAAAGATGTTATATAACAAAATGCCCCCCCCCAAAAAACAACACACAAATAATTCAATTAAAACAAGGGGCAGCAGACATGATTAAACATTTCTCCAAAGACATCCAGATGATGAGCAGATACATGAAAAGACACTCAACATCACTCATCATCAGGGAAATGCAAATCAAAACCACAATGAGATATCACTTCACACTTGTAATAGTGGCTAAAATAAAAAACTCGATTAACAACAAACATTGGTGAGAATATGGATAAAAAAGAACCCTCATGCACTGTTGGTGAGAATGTAAACTGGGGCAACCACTGTGGAAAACAGTGTGCGAGTTCCTTAAAAAGATTCCTTGGGGCGCCTGGGTGGCTCAGTTGGTTAAGCGTCCGACTTTCGCTTAGGTCATGATCTTGCAGTTCGTGGGTTCGAGTCCCGTGTCGGGCTCTGTGCTGACTGCCAGCTCAGAGCCTGGAGCCTGTTTCAGAGTCTGTCACTCCCTCTCTCTCCGACCCTCCCCTGCTCACGCTGTCTCTCTCTCTCTCCTAGAAATAAATAAAACATTAAAAAGAAACTAAAAATAAAAGATCCCTTAAAAGTTCCTAAAAATTAAAAAAAAAAAAAAAAGTTCCTAAAAATTTAAAACAGAACTACCCTATGACCCAGCAATGGCACTGCTGGGTATTTGCCCCCATACTACCAAAACACTAATTCAAAGGGATATGTGCACCCCTATGTTCACTGCAGCATTATTTACAATAGCCAAACTATAGCAGCAGCCCAGCTGTCCATCAATAGATGAATGATAAAAGAAGATGTGGTACACACACACACACACACAATGGAATATTACCCATTAAAAAAAGAATGAAATTTTGCTATTTGTAACAACATGAATGGATCTAGAGTATAATACTAAGCAAAATAAGCGAAAGACAAATATTATGATGTCAGTCCTATGTGCAGTTTAAGAAACAAGTGAGCAAAGAATAAAAAGAGAAATCAAGAAACAGACTCTTAACTATAGAGAACACAGTGATGGTTACCAGAGGTGAGGTGGGTAGGAACATAGGAATTAAAGAGTACACTTCTCATGATGAAAAATAAAAATGATTTAAAAAACCTAAATATACAGTTAAAATGTGTTCATTTCATTGTACACAAATTTTATATCAAAAGAAAAAGTCTGTAAAAAAATATTGAACTTGAGTTAATATACATGCTGAAGTTTAGAGGGAGAATACTAATGTCTGCAATTGACTTTGAAATGCATCAAAAATATAATGGAGCAAATGGGTAGATGAACAGATACGTGAAAAAGCAAGCATGCTATAATGTTAACAGTAGAATCTAGGTCATGGGTATGTGGGTGTTCATTGTAAAATTCTTGCAACTTTGCCGTATGTTTGGAAATTTTTAAATATCAGAGAAACAAAAAAAAAAAGAAAAAGGGGCTGAGTACCTAAAAGGACATTTTTCCAAAGAAGGCATATGAATGGCCAACAGACACATGAAAAGATGCTCAACACTACTCAATTTGTTTTTGATAATCTCATTTTTCTCTTATTGGTTTGTAAGGATACTTTATACATGCAGGATATTTTTTTCTGACATACATATTACTCCATTTGCCACTAAGTAGTATGATACAAAAAATAACTATTTTCAATATTTAGATTATCAATCTTTTTCTGTCCAGTACCAGGTCTTAAATATGTTTACTACTTGTTACACATTTTATAATTTCATCATTTTTGCTGAAACATTTGATATATCTAAAATTTACTGTGCTGTATGACTGGAGTTAGAAAATATATTTTTTAATATTTTTAGTAAAATAAAAGACAAATTATATTTAATACTTATGATATCTCTTATAAAGAAAAAACACTTTTGGTTCAAAATTTGCCCCCATTGATGTAGAAATTTTTAGCCATGGGGTGCCTGGGTGGCTCAGTCAGTCAAGCATTTGACTCTTGGTCTCAGCACAGGTCGTGATCTCAACGGTTTGTGAGTTCAAGCCTGTATAGGGCTCTGCTCTGATAGTGCAGAACCTGCCTGGGATTCTCTCTGTGCCCCTCCCCAAACTGCACATGCATTCTCTCTCTTTCTCTCTGTCAAAATAAATAAATAAACTTTAAAATAAAAAAAAAAGAAAATTTTAGCCACTGTCATATAAGATATATGCGGAAAAATAGGGTGGGGCGCCTGGGTGGCTCAGTCGGTTAAGCATCCAACTTCAGCTTAGGTCATGCTTTCACTGGTCCTAAGTCTGAGCCCTGCATCCGGCTCTGGGCTGACAGCTTAGAGCCTGAAGCCTATTGCAGATTCTGTGACTCCCTCTCTCTCTCTCTGTCCCTCCCCCGCACATGCTCTGTCTCTCTCTCTCTCTCTCTCTCTCTCAAAAAGAAATAAACACATTTAAAAAAAAAAATAGGGATGCCTCGGTGGTTCAGTCAGCTAAGTGTCCAACTCACGTCATGTTTTTTCAGTCCATGAGTTCGAGTCCCACACTGGGCTCTGTGCTGACAGCTCAGTCTGGAGCTTGCTTCAGATTCTGTGTCTCCCTCTCTCTCTCTGCCATTTCCCCACTCATGCTCAGTCTCTCTCTGTCTCAAAAATAAATAAAAACACTAAATTTTTTTTAAAAAACAAAAACAAAAAATAAAAGGATATGTGGCTGTTTCTCTCAGGAAATTGTCAAATTGTTGGGGAGATAATAAAAATGGAAACAGTGTGTGATGGTAATTGTGAAATTTTAATGAAGGACAAATGAGGGACAACTTTTGGGGGAAGTGAGAATTAAACAGAGCTTCAGAGAATGAGTAGTGTTTGGTAAGGTGGAAAAGGAGGAGAGAGGAAGGTCAAAAGGAATGACTAGCAATAGCACGATGTACCAGCAGCAAGGAAACGAAGCTGAGTCACGGCATCACCATAAATGAACAGGAAAAGAAGATGAAATTAACGCAGGGATGGGTTGTAGTTCATAGTGAGCAGCTAATCTGGTTTCTCTTCGCATTTATATTCAGTTTGCAACAGAATTTGCCAATTTTTAAAAGTAGGTCAACCATTTCAAAACTAGGGAAAACAAAGGAGGAAATATAACTTGAACAGGGTGCCGACAATTTGTATAATTCATCCCTATTTTCATTTACTCTTTCGTTCATCAGTTCCATCAGTTTTCCAACTATGAAGCATGTTTTATTCTGTCATGGAAGAAACATGCTTTGGATCTCTATGACATAACAGGGATTTTGCAAAGTGCTGGGGAAATGCACACATCTGATCCTTGTGCTGGAGAACATGCAAGAGGAGACTATAACACAACCAAACAGGCTGAGTGCCGTCACGGGGGAGTGTTACCTGGGTTGTAGTGCTCCCTATGGTTCTCACAAAAGCTACATGGTCATTGGCATTGAGCTAATCTCTGAAGGTTGAGTAGCAGTTTATTAGTTTGAGAAGGTGTGGAGTACGAGGTGATCTTCTAGGGTTGGAGCTCATGGTGTTTGTTGGGGGAGAGCATCAGGGAAGTCCCTACTTTACAGCTTGTTCCTTTGTTGCTTTTTATTGCAGGCATTTAGTCCACTTACATCTCCTCTTATGTACCGTACTTTCTGGAAACCATTGGTAGGTTGTGAGAAAAATCCATCAGTTCGATATCACCTGGGCATCTAAGCAATGCAAAACAGAATCACAGGAGGTGATATTTCTTGAACGCTTATATGCCAGACACTGTTTAACCATTTTCACTTATTTCATCTACACAACTCTCACAACATCTGATTTTGCAGCTTAGGAAATTGAGGCCCAGAGCTATTAAGGAAATTGCCCCAAACTCCTGGTTACAAAACAGTGAAGATGGATTCAAACTTAGGAAGTCAGACTCCAGAGCTTGTGCTATTGAGTGTTAAATCCATTCTACCTTGAGTTCACTGGAACCATGGAGACAGACCACAACTCTGATCAAGGGTAATTTAACGTTGATAGTTCTTCTCCTAGAACTCACAGACTAACCCAGAAGAGAACACAGAAAAGTGAAAATGATCACAGAATAGGTGACTGATTTTATGGTTTTTAAGGCAAACCTCATGCAGAAGTTCAGATGAAGGAGCTATGATATCATTTTTATTGGCTAAAATAAGCTATGCATGCCTAGTCAGTTTCACAATATATCATCCTGTCGATTTGGGTGTTTTTCTACTCCATTTACTCCAAAATGAATACGAGCGGGATTTTTGGTTTATTCAGACTTCTCTGGGACTCTGAATATAATTATTTGACATTTTGCAAGGCTTTGTCTTTTATTTTTTTAATACACCCTTTAGATAAAACCTCAGAGCTTGTTGAAAGCATCTCTGTGTTTTCTAGCTGGGAAGGCAGAGGACACCTAGCAGGTGCAACGAGAAGACCAGATCCCAGGTCCCTCTTAGCCATCCTGCCCCCGCAGCACTAACAATTCATCAGGTGCAGTGGTTATCTGTAGGGCAATTGCTATATAAACCCACCCCTATAAGCTATCCAGTTCGACCCCACCTAGAAAAAAGTAACACTAGAGTGAGCAATCAGAAATACAATCCGAATGGTCAGTGGTGGTCCTACTATATGGACGGCCTAAGGCTGACTCCCATGCCAGAGCCAAATGCCTAGACTAATGGCCAATGGACCACAACCAGCCCTCTGATGCATTTTACTTAGCTCTTCATATTTTAAATGAATTAATGATGAATAATATAATAAAATGTAAATATTGAGAGATTTTGATGAACTATCTCATTTTTCAATTTCTTATAAAAGATCAGAAGAACTGGCAACCATAGCCCACATTTCTGCATGGTGAGAATTCACTATGGCAGACTTGAAGCTACCCGACTAGATGGGACATTCCTTTCCCTGTGCTCAGGGCCTGTTTCATCCAAGTTATCTGTCTGGCCCCAGTTGGCAATTGTTTTGGACACTGGTCTGGAGTTAGGAAGAATGATACCTGATCTTCGCATCCTCTCTAGCACTTTTTTTATGGCTACATACTAAATTATAACCATGTCAAAGTGGTTGGCTGAACTATACAGCTCATGCATGCAGCAAGTGTTGAACAATCATCATATGTGTTTATGTTTCCATTCATAATTGTGTTTAGTCTTTTATTTCAAAACATAAATCAAAGCCCTTCAGGAGGCCTTCTCTTTCAATCAATGTGATTGATGCAAGAAATTGTACGTGAACTCCCTGGTTCCCTGGGGTGAAATTCAAATACTCCCACAATGTGCAAAGAACACTCATACTTCCTAATACTAACAATCAGAAAAGAAACACTGTATTAACAAAGAGAAAAATCTTTTAATTAAAACACAGTGTAGAGGTTATACCCAACAACTGGAAAAGCATCTAGATTGAAGGAAGCCCCAATGTAATTAAATTCGATCCTGAGAGAAAGAAAAGCAAAAGTATGTCTTGTTAAGATATGGGTATCAGTGTACATTGTTGAAGCCACTGTTCTTTTAATTAAATATAATAGACTTTCAGACAAAATTCACACGACAAGGTTTTCACATGTTTAGCCACCTGGCAAAAATCTTATCTGTTAAAGCCACATCAAGCAGCTTCTGTGAGGCACTGAAACAAAACTCCATCTCTCCTTTGTAGCTATGATGATCTCAATCTTTGGTGGTTGTGTTTATTTTACTGAATTGCGATTATTAGTAGCATGTCAATCTTTAGTTAAGATTGTGAGCTATTTGATAAAGCTTTTTTTTTTCTCCCACACTCAGCATGTCTGTCCAATGGAAAAAATTAATATTATTGAAAGAATATGTAGAAGAATAAATAAGTGAACGAATATGAAGTAGTTGAGCATTAAGTACATTTTGTGAGGTGACTGGACAGCTGTGAAAACAACCCTGTATATAATTAGAAGACCTAACATTGAAATTTGGGTCCAGTACCTACAGCTTTGAGACACTGAACAAGGGATTTTGCAGATGGACAGCTGTATTTCCTAACCTATATGCCTGCCGGGACTATTGTGAACATCTCATGGTACATCACCTATAAAAGTAACTTGAAACTGATAGGTACTCATCAAGTATATGAGCTCCTGGAGATGAAGAATTCCATCACTTGCAGAAACTGGTAACAGTCATTTCCGTTCCTTTTAACAGCTCTTCTGGCTACAACTTGCAAATATGGCCAATAACTTTCCCATTTTTATGTTTGTCCCTGGGGCCCTCTCAACAGAGACATCCCTTAGTGTTGCTATTGTTTCTATGGGTATCACTATGAAAAACGAAAATAGTGGTATATGTTCCAAGTCTTTCTGAATTGAAGTTAGCTTTTTGGCAGGAGCTGGGGATGGAAACAAAGAATTTTGAAGACAGTGGGGAGATAGTTACCAAGGGCTCCCAATGAAAGAATACAAAAGAAATCTAAGCAAAGTTCTTACCAGTTATGATAGGAGAGATGGAGAATATATGTAGGGGTTGGGAATGATGTGCTAAAATCCTTGTTTATCCACACAAAGCACGTGACCTTGAAGCCTCAATATTCTCACGTGTAAATTGGGAATGAGGATAAATAGGCTTTCAGGTGTCAGCTATTAAATGACAACCTATCTAGAGCATCTGGTACAACATCTGGCATCTCCTTTCTGGAGGAAGTGTTCAGTCTCCCTGTGTATGCTGAAAACACAGTGCTAGATTGGCAGTCACTATTTAGCCTAAGGGAAGATTTAATGTTGCTTTTCACGTGGGACGCAGCCCCAGCAGTCTTCAAGGGAAGTTATTGCATCTAGCCCCAGAAGCAGAGCTGACATTTTTGACAGGGCCTTAAGTGCAGCTCTCTCTGGGGTGTCATAACCGAGACAAGACGGAGCAGGTGGCAGTAATTGGCATCACACCCACTCAGGGATGGGATATAACCTGGATTACCGTGGAATTCTTTTTCTTTTTTTTCTTGAGAGACTTCTATGAATCTTAGCCAGCTCTAAACCCTTTGATAATTATTTCTATCATCAATTACACAGCTGAAGGTTGAAAGGAAAGGCCGTATTTTCTTAAGAATAAGCAGACTTTGCCCTCTAGTTCCCAAAGAGAGTAGTGTGCTGTTAACAGCTACCAGTTTGCCATCACTATTTTGCTGCTTGGACTTACGAACCAGTGCTCAGACCTTTCACATCCTCAGATTGTGTTGCTTGTGATTCTTCAACTTAAAAAAAAAAATTCTATCGTCTTTCCCACTTCTAATAACACGCATCTTTAGGAGGCAGCAAAGACTAAACCTAGAACCTAGGGCACATTGCTTATCCTTTCTAGTCCCCAGATTTGTAAGGTACAAAATGGGAGCAAAACCTAGCACATGGGCCCAAGATCAGGGTCCAAGGTAATCTGTGTAAATGGCAACATGGAGTGTGGCAGAAGGAATCATGAAGCGTTGAAGTCTCTGTGAACCAGCCCTGCTGTGCTCCTTGAGACTAATAACAGCACATTGTTGTGTTCATGCCCAGTGTGGAGCCCAGTGTGGGGCTTGAACTCACAATGCTGAGATCAAGACCCGAGCTGAGATCAAGAGTCAGATGCCTAACTGACTGAGCCACCCAAGTGTCCCCACGCTGTTCCATTTTTTAAAAAGAGAGAAATGATAGATGATGGATGGATGGATGGATGGATGGATGGATGGATGGATAGATAGATAGATAGATAGATAGATAGATAGATAGATAGATAGATAGATGGATAGATAAATGGATAGATAGATAGATGGATAGATAGGCAGGCAGGCAGGCAGATAAATCCAAACAACACTTGGAAATGTGAAATTTGCTGATGGTTTCATAGGGAGACTGAGGATACAGTTACTTTGCTCAGCATCACTCACCTTCAACAGAGGTTACTTTGCAGCTCTATGTGAAAGCCTAGTTATATTTTGAGTGGGAAAAGAAGAGGATGTAACATTTATAAAGAAATAGGATCAAACACATAGTAATAATTTTTTAATGTTTATTTTTGAGAGAGAGAGAGAATGTGTACGCACAGGCACAGGAGTCAGGGAGGGACAGAGAGGGAGACAGAGGATCCAAAGCAGACTCTGTGCTGACAGCAGCGAGCCCAATGTGGGGCTTGAACTCACGAACCACAGGATCATGACCTGAGCTGAAGTCAGACACTCAACTGACTGAGCCACCCAGGCGCCCCAATAGTAATTATTTTTGAAGGTCTGCCTCTGTATTAGTTTGGGTTCTCCAGAAAGTCGGAACCAATAGGAGGTGTGTGTGTATGTGTGTGTGTGTGTGTGTGTGTGTGTGTAAGGTTTATCATAAGGTACTGGCTCATGAGATTATGGAAACTAAGAAGTCCCTTGATGGGGGGCGCCTCGGTGGCTTAGTCGGTTAAGCGTCCGACTTTCGCTTAGGTCATGATCTCGCGGTTCGTGGTTTCGAGCCCCGCGTCGGGCTCTGTGCTGACTGCCAGCTCAGAGCCTGGAGCCTGTTTCAGTCTGTGACTCCCTCTCTCTCTGACCCTCCCCTGCTCACGCTGTCTCTCTCTCTCTCTCCTAGAAATAAATAAAACATTAAAAAAAAAAAAGAAGTCCCCTGATGGGCCACCCACAAGCCCAGCAGAGACTGTGACACAAGCTCAAAGGCCCGAGAGGCAGAGAGCTGATGCTGTAGGTTCTAGTCTGGGTCTGAAGGCCTGAGAGCCAGGAGCATGAAGACAGGAAATTAATGTCCCAGCTTCACCAGTGAAGTGAATTCAACCTTCCTCCACCTTTTTGTTCTCTAGTCAGGCCCTCATGATTGAGTGACCGCCCATCCACACAGGGGAGGGCCCACTGCTCTACTTGGTCCACCAATTTAAATGCTAATCACTTCCAGAAACACCCTCACACACAGGTAATAATAAAGTCTAACCAGATATTTGGCATAGGTTGGCCCAGTTGACATATAAAAATAACCATCAAAGTCCCCAAAGGCTTAGGCCAGGCATTTGTGAAGAGTAAGGGACTTGTGTAAGCACCTATACTCTGCTTCTGGAGAGGAGATCAACTCATTCTCATGCAGGGAGACAGGAGACAGGACTTCTTCAAAGGGCTTCCTCCTCTCACCTCACATGAAGAATCATCGATTTAACCAGCATTTATTAAGCATCTACCCTGTATCAGATAATGGCAAGCTAAGAAGACAAGAAGATGAGTCCCTAATCTCATATAGATTACACCTTAATGTAGGAAAACATATGCACACTGATTAATATATTGTATCAATGAAAGAAGTGTATATGAAGTTATGAAAAAAGTATAGAAAAGTCTATTGTAGGTAGGGATGGGGACTAGAAAATGCTTCTGGAGTTTTTAGAAACAAAGAACTGACATTCTAGAAGGGCAAAGTGGGTAATTTCTCTCTCTCTCTGTCTCCTTTTCTTTTTAGTTATAAAAGAGAAAACATGAAAATTTCCCATTTGAAAGAAATCCTAGATGATAAGGCTTCCCTTACTACTTCCTTTCAGCAGAGTCCAGAAATAATAAAATCCTAGTCCTGGTGAAATTGGGCTTGGCTCAGCCATCTTCAGAGAGCAGGGAATGAATATTCAGATCTGGAAGCTACAGTAAATTTTGGTTGTTGTTGAGAAGATAGAGAAGCAGAAGAATACATATTTAATGATAATCCCTTATAGATAAGCAGAAGCCTTTTTTCCTAAATTATTAATAACGATAACAATTGGAGTAATAATAATGATGATAATAGGGCTATTCACCATGTGCCAGTTCCTGTTTGAGGCACATCCTGTGCAGAACGTCATTTCATGCTGTTAACAGTCTGTTTTATTCACATAAGTATCCAAAGGGCTTTGTCTACACAGCCATGAAAAACTCTGAATTGGTTCTGGTAGGTATGCTCTCAGAGAAGCTAAATGAGAGAGGAGGTTGGCAGGGAAATCGCAGGCAGGTGGAGGATGGGGTCCTGATCCTAGGTAAGGCCACAGGAGGCAGGATTCAGGTAGCTCCATGTATAGAAGTTAGGCCACATGTCAGAGAGTGATCTTAGTTCTAGCACAGATATTCATTAATCTGTTTAATCTTGCATTCATCAACAAAAGTAATGTTTTCACCTCAAACATATGTTGATGATGCATCAATGAGTAATGTCCGTTAATACTTAGAGCACTGTTACCATGGACAGCGATTCTGGGAATCAGAATCTAGTCTCTGGTCATCTGCTGATGCCGATATGATCCTAAGATTGGGAAGTGGAGCCCAGAGGCCAGGTACGTACACTTTTTGATAGAATCCAAATCTTGTGTCTTCCATACAGGAACAGCGAGGCCTAACAAAGGATAATAACTTACTCGAATATAGTGGCAAAGTCACAATCTAAATCAAGTTGCTAGCTTCCTGGGCTACTGTGTTTTCAATGTGCTGGGCTACCTTATGTCAGAGATCAGCTTGACACTTGGATCAGCTACTTCTTTGAGGGTTGAAATTGGGTTCGATCCCCCACTGATCACAACTCCACAAAGGACATGTGCGAAATGCCCCTCTGTCTACCCTCTACCCTCGCCACTGTGATAAATTGAACTAGACAAGGGAGTGTGCATGACTCAAAACAAATCATCTCCACTTTTTGAAAGGCAAGTCAAAGCCTAGGCTTGTCCTGTAAAAGAGACAAGAACAAAAATATTTTCTCTGCCAAAAAAAAAAAAAAAGGTGATTATCAGCTCAAGGTCAGCCTGCTTTTCAAGGTCCCTTTCTCCCTCACACGTGAACTTTCACATCAAGAAACTCACAAACACCCATGGAGAAGAAAGAAGTCTACTTAGATTTTACTTTTATGAAGCATGGGGTTAATGAATTGCACAGTTGCTATCAGTTTTTAAAGCTATTTTAAGAAGGCAGAAGGACTACCCGCAGAGTCCAGGGATAGTTTCTCCCAAACTCCAAGCAAACACTTCAAGCTTTAAGAGCAGAATATGAGGGGAGCCTGGGTAGGCCAGTCAGTTAAGTGTCTGACTTTGGCTCAGGTCATGATCTCACAGCTTGTGGATCCAAGTCCTGCACTGGGCTCTGTGCTGACAGCTCAGAGCCTGGAGTCTACTTTGGATTCTGTTCTCCCTCTCTCTCTCTCTCTCTCTCTGCCCCTTTCATGCTTGCACTCTGTCTGTGTCTCTCAAAAATAAATAAATGTTATTTTTTTAAAAAACAGAAAAATATGAAACTGAGTACTCCACCAGCCATCTGAATAAGCTGGGTTTCAATCCTGATCTACTGGAATGGCGGGCAAGAACCCTGGCCTCTCTAGGCTCTGGTAGATAGATGAGCTCTATTGTCCCTTGCTGCTCTGCTCTTTTGTATTAAATTAAGAACCTGCATAAAGTAGACAAGATTATACCAAGGCACAGCAGGACATATCATCTCTGGATGGAAGAGCTCAAGGTTCACAGTAAGAGGTTATTGTCAATGGTCTTCCCAACCCAGCCAAGTGCCAGAGATCCTTGAAGGGAAATTACAGTCTCATTCCCAGGCTGTTTTCCTAGGAATCTTCATCCTCTTTAAGCACATAAAAGGTGCTTTTTCAGAAGTTTTAAAGTAACAGAGCAAAATTAACTTTTTGTGTGGGTGTGGTTGTCTGCACAGTAACATGTGCATAGTAAGCACACGCACGGATTCGTGGAGTCACCATGACAGAACAGAGAATGGTTTCATTACTCTCAGTAACTCCATAGTGTGTCACTCTGTAGTTACCTCCTTTCCCCACATCTGACCCCTAACAACCAACTGATGTGTTTTCTGTCACTACAGTGATTTTTTTTATTTGGGAATAATATACATATGCTATCATGAGTTATAGAACTTTTAGAAACTGACTTCTTTCACTCGCCTGTGGGATTCCTTCAAGTGGTTGTATCTATCAATATTTCTCTTTTTTATTGGTAGATAGTATTCCATCATATGGATGTACCACAGTTTGTTTATTTATTCACCCACTGAGGAACATTTGGGTTGTTTATAGTTTAGGTCAATTGTGAATACAGCTGCTATAAACATTCATGCATAAAGTTTTGTGTGAACAGAAGTTTTTATTTCTCAAGGGACACATGATTAAGAATGGGTCAACCTGTGTATGTAGCTTTAACTTTATAACAAACTGACAAACTGTCTTCCAGAGTGGCTGTACCATTCATGGCCATCTTTGAATGAGTACATATATTGAATTGGCATGTATTTTCCTTAACTGGCTCCACCTGTCTCTTGGTTCAACCCACCCTCTTCCTCAACTCTTCCAAAAACCCAGCCAAACCATCAGATCTACACATCCCCAAGACTCCCGTGGTCCCTTTCACATTTAGGCCTCTTTTTCTTCTGCCTGAAACGTACAAAACTTCCTGGAAAACTTATTTCTAAAACACAGTTTGGGGAGGCATCTGGGTAGCTCAGTCAGGTAAGCCTCCAACACTTGATATCAGCTCAGGTCAAGATCTCACAGTTTGTGAGATGGAGCCCCACATCAGGCTCTGCGCTGAGTGTGGAGCCTGCTTGGGATTCTCTCTCTCCCTCTGCCCCACCCTCCCCAAAAATAGATAAGTAAATTTTAAAAATTTTAAAATAAAAAAAAACACAGTTGGGGCTGAAACTCTGTCTTCCTTAACCTTCAGTCAAGCAGAAGAATGTCTTATGAATTGTTCCCTAATCATGCTTCCTCCACCAAATTCTGACTATCAACAAGGCAGGAACAAAGAACTTTTCGGTGTTCTAACTTCAACCCTTCATTCACACATTCAGCAAATATTTATCTAGTATCTACCAAGTTCGAGGTGTCACCTGCATTCTGAGCCTAGAGCCCACCCAGTGTCTGGCACAAGATAAGCAGTCATATGTATTCTGGGTACGTGGCCTAAACAGCATGGTCAAGGATGCGCATGCTTTAAAAAGTAAAAACTGGATATATCAATTACTCACTCAGTTATCTCTCATTAAACCATACCATACCCAGGGGCTACTGCATTATTTTAAAACTTTTGGAGGGAAGGAGCTATTTTATTAATCTTTATATCACGTGAGCTGACACATAAGTGTTCAGAAAATACTTGTTGGCATGCATTGACTTGGTGAGTGGAAACTGTATTTTACAGTGGTATATTTGCCACTTGATACAGAATCCAGCTGTTTTTCAAAATATTTTATTGGACAATAAAGTTTTTGTTTTTCTATTGAAAGGTTTAGTCCAATAAAAAGTTGTATCTCCTCATCAGAGTCAAGGTTTTCTTAAACATAAAGTGAAACGTCTTCTCTCATTTCATATTTCATGAAGTAAGCATATTTCCTCTGCGACAGCTCATTTTCTTTGGCACCTGAGATTAGCTTAAATAATTGACTAGAGTCTGCAACAGCAGTCTGTGATGTCTGTGCTAGTGTCTAGGTAATAAAGCATTGTGGTAATTCAGTCATTTTGTCCAAATAGCTGCTTGTTTTAATAAATACCAATTACACCTGTGGTTTAACTATTGTATCATTTATTCATCAAACACTCGCTGAGTGCCAGCACCATACTAGGTGCTGGGACTGTAGTGACAAATAACACAATGTCCTGAACATGCTGAATAAGAAAAGGACACTAGGAAGGATACGGACACATGGTCACCAAATGAATGCATTCTGCAGAAATTTGAACACTACCACCTCCCTCTATATTGTCTCTATTCTTCGGTTTCAGGTTCAACAAATTCAAATCCCTTATGGTTTCTTAAAGTCTTTCAGTGAAGTATGAAGCCAACATTCCCACACTTTTCAGGTACTCTCTGAATCGAAGTGTGATTAATATTTTTCTAAAGCACTTATAAAATGAAGTTAAACATAAGCAAGAATGTTTTAAGGCAGAATATTCTTAAATTGTTTATATTACAAATTGGCTTATCCATATACCTAGAATATTAGACACCCTCTCTGTCCCTTTCGTTAGTTACATCCAAACAAGTGTCTATAGTAAGTAGGTCAATATGTGTAAGAACAACCACCACCATCTCTTTCTGCATGGAACTCATCATCTAAAGTGGAAAACAGACAGGAAAATGTGATTATATGACAAGAGTACCAAAGAAAAGAGCCATTAGCTTTGTTTGGAGGAAGGGAATCAGGAATGACTTTACAGGGGAAATGACACATAAATGAATCTTAAAAGATCAATAGGTGTTTATCAGACAGACACGGGACTATTTATAGAGGAAAAGAAAGGAGTTAGAAATGTCCTGGGTATTTTGAGGAAATTCAAAATTTTTGAGTATTTAATGATGCCTAGATGAGCTAATAGAATCTATTATGAGCAGAATATATAGAATCTTTCTGTTTTTTCCATTGATGCATTTGAAGCATGCTTAAGGGCAACTGACTCACAGTGGATGCTCAGTACGTGCTTGTTAAATGAGAAGGAAAAGGTGTTGGCAAGCAGGAGGCAAATAATGAAGGGGCAGAGCTGGAATTAGAGGTCAGAAAGGGGTCTATTTCTAGGGGAGGGTCATTAGATCTTGGAGAGTACGATTCAGGAATACATTGAGAGCATTCATGTTCCCACCTTCCCTACAAACAGCTTCATGTCTAGAACTGAGGCCCTTGCCTGACACCTGTAAAAACTCAATCAATATTTGTAGAATGCAAAATAAAGCTTTTCCTCCCAAATGTGATGGGTACTTTTGACCTACTCAGTCTGAGAATAGAGACTAAGTGAAGGGAAAAAGACATAAATTGTCTAACATATTTGTTCCACAATTTTAGTTTTTCTTTCTCCAGAAGGAGGAAAAAAGAAATAATAAAACAGGAATAATTCCATGCATATATGGTCAATTCAATTTTGACAAAGTCTCTAAGATTATACAAACGGGGGAAGAATTGTCTTTTTAATATATAGTGCTAGGGAAACTGGTATACATATGCAAAAGAATGAAACTGTACTCCTCTCTTACACCATACACAAAAATGAACTCAAAATGTATTAAAATTGAATAGAAGACATAAAGAAAGTAGGGGAAGATCTCCTGGGCATTGGTCCTGGCAATCATTTTTTTTTGGATTTGACCCCAAAGCTCAAATCAAAAGTAACAAAAGTGAAAATAAACAAATGGGACTACATCAAACAAAAACTTCTGCAAACCAAAGGAAGTCATCAACAGATGAAAAACAGACTATGGAAGAAAATATTCACAAACAGAATATTTGGTAGTGGTTAGTATCCAAAATATACAAGGGACTCACACAACCAATAACAAAAAAACCCAAATACCCCAACTGAAAAATAGGCAAAGGGTCTGAATAGATATTTTTCTCAAAGAAGCCCTACAAATAGCCCACAGGTACATGAGAAAGTGCTAAATATCTCTCATCATCAGGGACATGGAAGTCAAAACCACAATGAGGTGTTATCTGATACCTGTTAAGATGTCTATTATCACAAAGACAGTAAACAATAAATGCTGATGTGGAGTTGGAGATGAGGAAATGCTTGTACAGTATTGGTGGTAATGTAAACTAGGGGAGCCAACATGGAAAACAGTATGAAAGTTTCTCAAGAAATTAAAAATAGGACTACCATATAATCCATCAATCCCACTGCTGGGTATATATTCAAAGGAAATGAAATTACTATCTCTAAGAGCTCTCTACAGTCACATGTTCATCACAGCATTATTCACAATAACCAAGGTATGGAAACAACTTAAGTATACATTGATGGATGAATGGACAAAGAAAATGTTACATAGAATGATAGATAGATAGATAGAGAGATAGATAGATAGATAATATATTAAAATATTTTAATATATATAAAAATAAACATATATAGGAAACATGGGAAGATGGAAGAGTAAGAGGGCCCTAAGCTTACCTCCTCCCATGGATACAACTAGATAACACATACACATCAGCATAAATAACCCAGAAAGTGACCTAAATACTGGCAGAACAAGGACCACAACTAAAGGTATAGAAGAGGCCATATCAAAGAAGGTAGGAAGGGCAGAGACACAGTAGGAATCAAAACAGACCATAGCCATCCATGGGTGGGAGGAAGCCACAGGTATGGAAAAAGGCAATTAACAGACTATCATACTGGTGAGTCCACATGGGAAAGATGAATCTTCGCAACATTTGGCAATGAAAGCAAGAGGAGCTGAATTCTTACAACCAGAGGGACTTGAAGCTTGGAATTTTAAAACTCAGCAGGCTGGGTTCTAGAAGAGCCTGGAGAGCAAGAGGAAGCTGAGTCCCTGCCCATAGAGAGATAGCATGACAAACAGCCCGTGGAGATACAGCATAGAAGCAGCAGTTTGAAAAGTGTCTGGAGCATACAGAAAGGAGAGTTATTTACTCATCTCAGAGTGTGTCTCTAAGGAAGGCTCCTCCATGAATAAAGGGGCTGGCAGGTGCCATCTGCCTCCCCTATCCCTTAGCATAAGCACACAGCCACTTGTGAGAAGCAGAAAGACACTGGCATTCACTACCTAACTTGCTTACACCATGCCCCCTGCACTTCAGCAGCTCTACCTTTCTCAGTCATGCTTGCTTCGGTCCCAGTGAGGCAGGGCTACTCTCCCAGAAGACTGGTGCAAATCTTGCCCACACTGCACCTCCCAGCTCCTGTGTTTTGCAGGGTCTTGGTCCCAGGAGTGGCAGTAGTGGCAATGGGCCTGGTGGAAGCCCAAGGTACACCTTGTTAAACAACTCCATCCCTGTCCATGTGGCCCAGGTCATGGAGGAGTCAACAGGTATCATTTTGCAAGCAGACCAGCATGCACCTTATTAAAACTGCAAACTTCACCTTGGTCAGGGAGAAAAACACTACCTGTAACAGGCAGGGAATGCCTCTGCAGATGACTGGACTGAAGGAAAATGCAGCCAGGATGAAAGAGCAGGCACACACCTCACACATAGGAGACACCCCTGAAGTGCCAGGTTCTGGTGAACAGGGGATCCTACACAGCTGGGCACTACTGGACCTCTTCTTCATAAGTCCTTTACTTTCAAGAGCAGAAGATGTAGCTGACTTTCATAACACACAGAAACAGACATAACCAGTTACACAAAATGAAGAGACAGTGGAATATGTTTCAAATGAAAGAACAGGACAAAACCACAGTGAGAGACCTAAGTGAAACTGATGTAAATAATATGCTGGATAGAGAATTTAAAATAATGATCATAAAGATACACACTATGCTTGATTAAAAAAAAAAAAAGTGGAGGACATCAATGAGGCCCTTAACAAAGAGATTAAAAAAGACCCAATCAGAGAGGAGGAATGCAATAAATGAAATTAAAAACACATTAGATGACATAAATAGCAGTCTAGAGGAATCAGAGGACTGAATTAGCGACCTGGAAGACAGACTGATGGAAAATAATCAGACTGAATAGGTGAGAGGAAAAAATGATGTAAAATAAGGATAGACTTAGGGAACTCAGCAACTCCATCAACCGTAATAACATTTGCATTATTGGAATCCCAGAAGAAGAGAGAGAGAAGGGGGAAGAAAATTTATTTGAAGAACTAATAGCTGAGAACTTTCCTAATCTGGGGAAGGAAACAGACAGATCCAGGAGGCATAGAGATTCCCCCCAAAAATCAACCCAAGGAAGTCCACACCAAGACACATAGTAATTAAAATGGTAAAAAAAAAAAAAAAGTAGTAATAAAGAGAGAATTTTTAAAGCAACAGAAGACAGTTACATACAAGGGAAACCCTATACAGCTATCTTCAGATTTGTCAGCAGAAACTTTGCAGGCCAGAAGGGGGTGGCATGATATATTCATAGTGCTGAAAGGAAAAAATATGCAGCCATGAATATTCCATACAGCAAGACTATCATTCAGAATGGAAGGAGTGATAAAGAGTTTCTCAGACAAACTGGGGTGCCTGGGTGGTTCAGTAGGTTAAGTATCTGACTTCAGCTCAGGTCATGATCTCATACCATGAGTTCAAGCCCCACATCAGGCTCTGTGCTGACAACTCAGAGCCTGGAGGATGCTTCAGATTCTGTGTCCCCCTTCCTCTGCCCGCCTCCTCTGCTCATGCTGTTTCTCTCTCTCTCTCTCTCTCTCTCTCTCTCTCAATAATAAATAAACATTTAAAAAATGTTTCTCAGACAAACTAAAGCTAAAGGAGTTCGTGACCACTAAACCAACCCTACAAGAAATGTTAGAAGAGACTCTGAGTGGAAAGGAATGATCATAAGTATGAATATGGAAAGTAGGAAACATAAAAGCAGTAAAAATAAGTGTATCTATAAAAATCAGTCAAGGGGTTCACATGTGCATGCACGCATGCACACACACACACACACACAAGAATATAAAATAACATCATATACCTGAAATATGGGAGAGAGGGGAATAAAGAATGGGTTTAAATTTAAGCAAGCATCAACTTAATACAGACTGCTATGTGAAGATGATGTTATATACATACCTAATGGTAATCACAAATAAAAAACCAGTAATAGGTATGCAAAATATAAAGAGAAAGGAATCCTAGCATATCACTAAAGAAAGCCAGAAAATCATGGACGAGAGCAAGAGGAGGATCACAGAAAAACTATAAAAACAACCACAAAACGGCAATAAATACATATCTATCAATAATTACTTTGAATGTAAATGGACTAAATGCTCCAATCAAAAAGACATAGCGTGATGGAATGGATATAAAAACAAGACCCATCTATATGCTGCCTACAAGAGATTCGTTTCAGACCTAAAGACACATGTAGATTGAAAGTTAAGAGATGGAGAAACATTTAGCATGCAAATAGATATTAAAAGAAAGCCAGGCTAGCAATACTTATATCAAACAAAATAGACTTTAAAACCAAGACTATAACAGACAAAGAAAGACAGTATTTAATAATGAAGGGAACAATTCAACCAGAAAATATAACAATTGTAAATATTTATGCCCCCAACAGGAAGCACCCAAATACATAAAATAGTTAATAACAAACATAAGCAAACAAACTGACAGGAATGCAATAATAGGAGGGGACTTTAGCATCCCACTTACATTAATGGACAAATCACCCAAACAGAATATCAACAAGGAAAGAATGGCTTTGAATGACACCATAAACCAGATGAATTTAATAGATACATTCAGAACATTCCATCATAAAACAGCAGAATGTACATTCTTTTCAAGTGCACACAGAACATTCTCCAGAATAGAGTACATATTAGGACATAAAACAAATCTCAACAAATTTAAAACGATCATACCGTGCATATTTTCTGACCACAATGCTATGAAACTAGAAATCAACTATGAGAAAAAATCTGGAAACAGCACAAATACATGGAGGTTAAATAACATGCTACCAAACAATGAATGGGTCAACCAAGAAATCAAAGAAGAAATCACAAATTAAATGGAGACAAATGAAAATGGAAATACAAGGGTCCAAATTCTCTGTGATGCAGCAAAAGCTGATCTAAGAGGGAGGTTTATACAATGTGGGCTCACCTCAAGAAGCAAGACAAATCTCAAATAAACAACCTAATCTTATACCTAAAGGAGGTAAGAAAAAAAGAACAAACGAACCAGTAGAAGGAAGGAAATAATAAAGATTAGAGCAGAAATAAATGATTAGAAACTTATAAAACAATAGAACAGATTAATGAAACCAGGAGCTGGTTCTTTGAAAAGATTAACAAATTGATAAACCTCAAGCCAGGCTCATAAAAAAAAAAAATTAGAAAGAGGACTCAAATAAACAAAATCAGACATGAAAGAGGATAACTGACATCACAAAAATATTAGTGATTGTAAGAGAATATTATTAAAATTATATGCCAACAAATTGGACAACCTAGAGGAAATAGATTAAAATCCTGGAAACAAATATCTTCCCAAAACTGAAGAAGAAAATGTGAGCAGAACAATCACCAGCAATGAAATTGATCAGTAATAAAAAAAAATTCCCAACAAACAAAAGTCCAGGACCAGACGGCTTCACAGGCAAATTCTACCAAACATTTAAAGAAGAGTTCACACCCATTCTCCTCAAATTATTCCCAAAAAATCCAAAAGGAAGGATAACTTCCAAATTTATTCTATAAGGCAAGCATTACCCTAATACCAAAATCCAACAGAGACACCACAACAAAAAAGAACTACGGACCAATATATCTGATGAACATTAGATGCAAAAATCCCTAAAAAAAATAGCAAACCAAATCCAACAATGCGTTACAAAGACCATTCACCACAGTCAAGTGGGATTTGCTTCCTGGTTGAATGGGTGTCTGAGTATTTGCAATTTAATCAATAGGATACATCTCATCAATAAGAGAAATAAAACTATATGATTATTATTACAATAGATTCAGAAAAAGCATTTGACAAAGTACAAGATCCATTCATGATTAAAGAAAACACCTCTGCAAAGTATATCTCAACAAAATAAAGGCCTTATATGAAAAACCCACAGCCAACACCATACTCAATGGGGAAAGACTGATAACTTTTCTTCTAACGTTGGGAACAAGACAAGGATGTCCACTCTCACCACATTTGTACAACATAGTACTCAAAGTCCTAGCCTCAGCAACTAGACAAAAAAATAAATAAATAAATAAAAAATAAAAGGAATCCAAATTGGTTAACAAGGAAGTAAAATTCTCACTATTTGCAGATGACTTGATACTCTATGGAGAAAACCCTAACGATGCTACCAAAAAGTTACCAGAATTGATAAATGAATTCAGTAAGATTGCAGAATACAAAATCAATATACAGAAATCTGTTACTTTTCTATACACTAATAATGAAACAGCAGAAAGAGAAATTAAGAAAACAGTCCAATTTACAATTGCACAAAAAGTAATAAAATACCTAGGAATAAACTTAACCAAAGAAGTGAAAGACCTGTACCCGAAAACTATAAAACATTGATGAAAGAAATTGAAGACAGCACAAAGAAATGGAAAGACACTCCATGTCCATAGACTGGAAGAAGAAATATTGCTAAAGTGCCTATAGTACCCAAAGCAAGCTACAGATTTAATGCAATGTCTATCAAAATATCAACAGCATTTTTCAGAAAACTGGAACAAACAATCCTAAAATTTGTGTGGAACCCCAAAAAACCCTGACTACCCAAAGCAATCTCGAAAAAGAACAAAAGCATACATATCACAATCCCAGATATCAGGATATATTACAAAGCTGTAGTAGTCAAAATGGTATAGTACTGTCACGAAAACAGACATATAGATTAATAGAAAAGAATAGAAAACCCAGAAGTGAACTTAACAATTATATGGTCAATTAATCTTTGACAAAGGAGGCAAGAATACCCAATGGGAAAAAGACAGTGTCTTCAACAAATGGTGGTGGGAACACTGGACAGCCAAATGCAAAAGAATGAAAATGGACCACTTTCTCATACCATACACAAAAGTAAACTCGGAATGGATTAAAGACTTGAAACCATAAAAATTTGGAAGAGAGCACAGGCAGTAATCTCTGTCATTGGTCGTAGCAACATCTTTCTACATGTGTCTTCTGAAACAACAGCCAAAATAAACTATTGGGACTACCCCAAAATAAGAAGCTTTTGTACAGCAAAGGAAGCAACCAACAAAGGTTAACGAAAGAAAGAAAGAAAGAAAGAAAGAAAGAAAGAAAGAAAGAAAGAAAGAAAGAAAGAAAGAAAGAAAGAAGGAAGGAAGGAAGGAAGGAAGGAAGGAAGGAAGGAAGGAAGGAAGGAAGGAAGGAAGAGAAAGAAAGGAAAGAAAGGAAGGAAACGAAAGAGGAAGGAAGGAAGGAAGGAAGGAAGGAAGGAAGGAAGGAAGGAAGGAAGAAAGAAAGAAAGAAAGAAAGAAAGAAAGAAAGAAAGAAAGAAAGAAAGAAAGAAAGAAAGAAAGAAAGAAAGAAACCTATTGAATGGGAGAAGATATTTGCAAATGACATACCTGGTAAAGCGTTAGTATCCAAAATATATAAAGACTTCATACAGCTCAACACCAAACACACACACACACACACACACACACACACACACAAATCCATTTAAAAATAGGTAGAAGACATAAGCAGACATTTCTCTAATGAAGACATCTAGATGGCCAACAAACACATGAGAGATGTGCATCATCACATACCATGCAAGTCAAATGCAAATGAAAACCACAATGAGACATTACCTCACACTTGTCAGAAGGGCTAAAAGCAAAAACTCAGTAAACAGAAAGTGTTGGTGAGGATGTGGATAAAAAGGAACCCTTCTGCACTGTTGGTGGGAATGCAAACTGGTGCAACCACTCTGGAAAATTCCTCAAAAATAGATTACACTTACAATCCAGAAATTGCACTACAGAATATTTGCCCAAAGACTACAAAAACACTAATTTGAAGGGATATATGCACCTCTGTTTATTGCAGCATTATTTAGAATAGCCAAATTATGGAAGCAACCCAAATGTCAGTTGATAGATAAAGAGATGTGGTGTGTGTGTGTGTGTGTGTGTGTGTGTGTGTGTATAATGCAGCCATAAAAAAGAATGTAATCTTGCCATTTGGAACAACATGAACATATATATGCCGTGAATTTTTGCTGTGAATAAGTTTTTATCTGATGAATTCCAAATAGTTTATTTTTGTTTTTGTTTCCCTTGCCTCCAGAGATGTGTCTAGTAAGAAGTTACTGTGTCCAAGGTTGAAGAGGTTGCTGGCTGTGTTTTCCTCCAGGATTTTAACAGTTTCCTGTCTCACATTTAGGTCTTGCATCCATTTTGAATTTTTTTGTGTGTATGGTGTAATAAACTGGTCCAGTTTCATTCTTCTGCATGTTGCTGACCAGTTTTCCCATTGGTTGAAGAGACAATAAACTATTTGTAAAAAAAAAAAAAAAAAGAAAAAGAAAAAAAAAGAGAGACTATCTATTTTCCATTGGATACTCTTTCCTGCTTTGTTGAAGAGGAGTTGACCATATAGTTGTGGGTGCATTGTTTGGATTTTCTATTCTGTTTCATTGATCTGTGTGTCTGTTTTTGTGCCAATACCATATGGTCTTGCTCACTACAACTTTGTACTATAGCTATTCAACCTTTCTCCTCCTCAACACCCTTATCTGGAATATGCAGATAAAAATACATGCAGCACAGACTGGTTAATGCTGCCTAAACTATACAGTGCATGTACAGTGCTCAGCATAAAATAAGAGGTTAATAAATGATTTTTTATTTTTTTTAATATCATAAAACCTTAGCCTGTGGGAAATTTGTATCCTGTATGGTACACCTGCAGATCATAGTGAAGAATGCCATAGTTATTCATAAAACCAGTATCACAATGTCTGTGTGACAATGAAGGCCAACAACAGAGTTCCATGAACACTAATAACCAACACTTACATAGAATTAACAGCTCTACCCAGTATTCTAAGCACTTTACATAAACTAACTCATTTAATCAACAAAGTAACCCTATGAAGTAGGAACGACCTTCATCATTTCCAATTTACAGATCAAAGGCACTGTGACAAAGTTCCCTCAGCCAGAAAGCAGCAGAGCCAAGATTTAAACTCAGAATTTGATTGTAGCATCTATGCCCTAATCCACTAAACTATCTTGCCCTTTACAATAATTTTTTTTTGTATTGTTTCACTGACTTTACAGTAACCCTGGGAAATAAGCCACTTCAGAAATTCTCTGGCATTCTTCCCTTTGGACTCCAGCTTGATTTGCTTATTCTGGATCTTAGCCTCAGCTATGCCCAGGGCTCATAGCACTCAACTTTGCTGCCTTGAAGTTGGAGACGGAACTTCCTGGTTAATCCACTTTCTAGAACTGTGGCCGTCCCAGGAACAACAGTCTCCACTGGTCTGTGTGGGTGACAGCCTGGGGTTTTAATCAAGACTCTTTTTGGTTGCAAGTAAAAGCAAAAACAAAAACAAAACTGCACAAATGAACTTAAGCAGGAAAAATAAGGACAGGTGGGATTTATCAAAAGGAGAGTAGGATATTCCACAGAACCCAAGAAAGGAAATACACTCAGGAGAGATTAAAATCTGGAAACAAGAAATCTGTCAAAAAAACTCAAGTCCCAAACTGCCTTAGGCCCTCCTTTTATGATATTATAGGAGTTCAGAAGGAGTTCCCAGGATGTGCTACTTTGGCATGCAGATTATTTTGAGCTGAAAACAATCAAGCCCAAAAGTCTCGGGAAGAATTTTTGACCTTCCCAGTAATTACATTTTTTTTTTTTAAGACAGAAGACCTCTTCCAGATATGGAGCCCTCACTATGGATAACCACAGTATAAGAAGATCTTGGGGCGGTGGACAAGCAGAAATGTAGCAAAGTCTGTTAAAATTCCTCTCTATGCCCATTGTGTCTGAGTTGCCCAGCAAACATTTGTTTACCATGCACTACTTTTCATCTTCCTGTGAATTGCTTTCCTTCCCTTTGAAGTTCAAGACTGCTACCCCTTTCTCCTTAGTTCAGGATGACACATATACTTCATTTTGCCTGTCTTTGGAATCTCAAAGATAGGTATACAGGTATTCCTATATACCCAACATTAAATTTCATTTTCTCCTATTAATCTATCTCGTGTCAATTTGATTCTGAGACCAGCCAGAAGAATCTGAAAGGGTAGAGATAAACTTTCCTCCCCAACAAGACCATGCTTCATCCCATTTTTTGTTTATACATCTTCTTTCTTCTTTTCTTTCTACAAACTAGTTTTATCATGTGTTCTGGGTGTGGCAAAAGATGGCCATCTTAAACCTTTGAAGTTTATATGCCTTTCATATAATGACAAGCAGAATATGACTAATATCTCTGAGTCCCAATTTTAAATCCTGAATTGGGAGAATATGATTGACCCTATTGGGGGCCACATGCTCACTCTTGGTTCTGTAAGTCATATGAAGGGCAGTATTCAGGACATAGGGTCACATAGTAAAATTGTGGTGGCCAAGCCCTCTACCTGTTGGAACATGGCAGTTGTCAGAAAAAGAGGTGTAGCTTACTGGCTGAGCAGAGCCCAAGATAAAAATCTATATGTATAAGGGTCTGACTCCTATCTTTCTGCATTAAGGATTTTGACATTCCTCAACTCCATCCTTTTCTTTGCCATTAAGGTCCCAGTGACCATATTATTCGCTGAAGGTCTTACAAATTCCTTTTTATCATAGTAATGAAGAATCTTCTCCAACATAAAATTCTCTATTAGAACATCATTCAGTATGATTACAGCTCAATATGGGCAGCGAACCTAATTTACACTTGTAATAGATGGAGAAATCTGTGAACTACGTTTTTCAAGATGTTAAGATGAAGGTTTAAAATGTTCTTCTATTTTAAAATTCAATTTTTTTCCAATGTGTATTTACTTATCACATGGGATCTCTGTCACTCTTACAAAGGAAACCTCTTCAGCTCTCACCTTCAAATGAGAACATTTTTTGCTCAGTCAACATTCCCTGCTTGCATAAATATTGCTGAGAGCAGGAGATGATTGCTTCTGCTACCTCTGAGAGCTGATGACTCATTGCCCGCTGACTTTAAAAATCATTAGTTATAATCAAAAGGTACATATTTAGACATACTTTTTTTCTTAAAACAATATCGGGATTTCTTTTTAAAAATTTAAGAACAGAGAGCTTGAAGAATAATCTAAAGCTGAATGGAAAACAGGAGTTTCTATTTCTGCTCATGTCTCTGGTAATAGGTTGATGGGCATCTCACATCCAGTATGAGTAATCCCAGTGCTTCTCTTCCTTACTCGAAGACTTTGAGCAAGCGGTTGAACCTCTCTGACCCTCACTTGCCTCATTTTTAAAAACATTTTTAATGTTTTATTTATTTTTTTTGAGAGATAGAGCATTATCGGGGGAGGGGCAGGGAGAGAGGATGATCCCTCTGAGCTATCAGCTGACAGGCTGACAACAGCAAGCCCGATGCAGGGCTCAATCTCACAAACCAAAGTCAGACACTCAACTGACTGAGCCACTCAGGCAGCCCACCATTTAAAAAATAAAGGTAACTATGCCTACCTCTTAGTATTGTTGTGAACGTTATATATGATAACATGTGTAAGATTCTTAGCAAAGTCCATGCACAATAGCATACCCTGAATAAATACTTGTTCTTTTCTCTATCTACCTAACAATTTCTGTCACTGGCCCCATTCTATTTAATGCTGGCCCACTTCACGAGAAGAGTTAGTACCTCACTAACCTGAGATTTAGATAACATTTTTACTAATCGGCTCTGTATCCACACATCTACTGTGTACCAGGTAACATGGGAGAAAAGAAAGAACAATTAAATTCTCCATATCTCTTTTGACCTATATATATTTCTGGCAAGAAATTGCTACTATCATTTGCCTGTGACCAAACACAAGTTATGACATTATAAGAAGAAAGAGATCTTAGGTGGTATAAGAGATTATGGGGTCAAGCTGCAACCCAACAGTCCCAATTACATCTTATAACCCTATGTCTATCTGGCACCCAGAATAAAATTCACTGATGTGTGTTCTAGATGTGTTAACTTGAATTTCTTTGACTATTAGTGAGTCTTTTCAGTTTTCTGAGGTTCATTATATAATTTTATGTTCTTTTTATAACTCCTGATTCATGTCTCTTATCTACTATGCTGTTAGTTGGTTATCTTCCTTGAATTAATTTCTAAGAGATCTTCACATATGTTATTTCTTTGCCAAATAGGTTTGAATGGTTCCCCCAGTTTATTATGTGATTGTTTTTCTTTTTACCAAATAGTAGTTTCAAAACTTTAGGTAACCAAAGTTAAAATACTTTTGATATTCAAAACCAGGTATCTGGTTTCAAATGTATGTTTCTGAAAAAGTTCTATTCATTTTGTCTCCAGAAAGATGTTATAAACAACCATCACAGATTACGGTAGGACAAAAGAATTATTGAATGAAATACAGATAAACAATTTGGGTTAATGAGCAAGATTCAATCCAAATGAAGTCCAGAAGCAGAAACTCTGTCCCCAAATAGAAATTTAGACTTAATGATGAACAGGATTCAGTGTTCAGAATTCTGTATTTGAGACCATTTGACATTCTGTTCTGTCCAATATGCTGTCTATAGCGTTTCAAATGAAGAACAAGACTCAGATGTGGAAAGGGAGAGACTCTTTTACAGGGACTGAAACAAATTGTGAAGGCTTAATTAGAGCAGGAATGGATGCTGAAGACATTAATTCATGGTCTTGAAGTGCTATCGTAGGATACTTTTAATTTCTCTTCTCTAGAAGATGGACCAGTTTTGATTTCATGTCTCTCTTGTGAAACAGTGTGCCCAAGGTAATTTTGTAAGACTGCAGCCATTGAAACTCCACATAACCACCCCAGAAGCCATCAACCATCAGTAGGAAAGTACTGGTCATGTCCTGAATACGTGTTATGCAACAGTCATCTTAAATGCTTATTTCATTCTCAGTAACACTTTGTGATAGGAGTCATTATTCCTATTTCACAAATGAGGAAACTGAGGCTCAAAGAGAACAGTGGTTGTCCTCAGTGTTAAACAGCTATTAATTGGCAGGGTCAGAATTGGCACTAGGTCTTTGACTCTCAAAGATGAGCTTTTATATCATAGAACTTCTTGCGGCCAATGGCTCCAATAAAAGCCAAATTCTTCTTAGTCAGAACATACCTCCCAAGGGCTAACCATGAGTATCATCTCTCCACTCTAAAATTCACAGCTTCCTTTCAATTGTAGCCAGGACATGCATCTCTCAGATTGCTGTGGGAAGTCCCAGAGCTGGCTAAAATAGGCTACAGCCCTTTGAGCTGAGCTAAAAATAAGAGTCAAGTTCCTGGACGGATTTGATCTCCCACTGTAGCTGTTATGTCATTAGTGGAAAACACTGCATTGCCCTTTCCCTGACCTCCTCTGCAATGAAGGAAATGCTTCTCCACACCAAGTCTCCCAAGTCTAAAAGAGAGTTAATGAGGTCATACAGTCCAAACCTCCTACATCAAGGCAATATGGTACATCTTCCTCAAGAAAGGTAATTCTGTCCTTTGCTATTATAGGCAATTCATTTTTAGACACTTGGACCTAATCCAAGAAACAAGAGGAAAATGTCACTGAGGGGCTTAAGCCTGTGGGTGGCATGCTTCTGATATACCAATTTGAGGTAGCATAGATAATGAAATTGAGTGTTCAAGTTTGGAAAAGTAAGGAGACCTTTGTAGTAATTCAAAAGATAAAGAGGATCTAAACTGGGACCTACTAGCAGTAGCAGGAATAAAGAAGAGGGACAAATACAAAGAAAGAAATGTGATTTAATTATATGAATAGAAATAACCAAACCAATAGCACAATAAAAAAAATATTAATAGTTAACATTTAGTGAATGCCTACCATGTCCCAATTTATAAGTCAATATCAAGCATGGTAACATTTTGTGCCCTCAACCAAACCTAAATAGGTTATGTCATCTTCCTTCTATTAAATATGCAGCAGCAGAAGTGCATAGGGATTAATGGCTCCCAAGGTTTAACGGCTAGCATAAATAAAACCAGGATCTGACCCCAGATCTATCTGATTTCAGTGTCATTGCTGTTGTGTAGAACAGGCAATCAATGGTAAAGAGAAAAGGAGAACAGAAGAGGAAAAAGCTGGTTTCAAGGGAAAGGATTGAGTTCAGCTGGATAATTTAGGTTTGCCAGAGATGCTATTGGGTGTTGTAGATGTCCAGTAAGGACTTAGGAACACATGGTAAATGGCGGTAGAAAACCTGTCCAGGAGGGTATGTAGAGTCAGGCGAGTGGAATAGTGGGATGGAATCTTAGAGAACAACGGGGTTCTAAGGGTGGGATATGAAGGAGCAAATATTTTTTAAAGTGGAGGGACATCCAGAGCATAACAACAAGAGTCAATATTTATTGCTCACCAACTAGGTATGAGCACTCTTCTAAATGCGTTAGTTGAGTAATAGAATCCTCACAACAACTTAGGAAATAGGTGCTCTTATTACTATCTTTTTACAAATAAAGTAACTGGAACATAAAGTGGTTAAGGTAATGTAGCCCAGGTTCTATAGTTAGAAAGAGGTAGAGCCAGGATTTATATCCAGTCTAGTACCAGAGCCCATGTTTCTTTTTTCCCCTAAAATCTTTTTATTGAAGTATAACCTGTACTTTAAAAGTTTGCAAATCATAAACATGAAATACAGCGAATTTTCATCAATTGACACATATATGTAACCATCATGTTGGTAGAAAAAAAAATACTGCCAGCAATTCAGAAGCTCCTCTCACCCACTCTGAATCACTACTCACTCTTCCCTCTCTAATATAACAATTATATGACTTCTAACACCATAAATCAGTTCTGACAGCCTTTGAGACTTCTATAAATTGAATTATCCTATTTATATCTTCCGTAGATAGCCGTTTGTATTAAGCATTCTTTTGTAAGATTTATCCATTTATTGCTTTACCTCTGATGCTTACATTCCATTTCTGTACAGTTCAATTTTATGAAGGAATCAAAATGCCTTCATCTGACCTACTGATGATGGGCATTTGCGTAGCTCCTATTGTGATCAAACACAAACTATTCAGCTATAATCATACTTTTGTCTTTCTTTTGATCCATATGCACACACACCTCTGTTGTGTATGACAAGAGGTAAAGCTAGATCATTTAAGATATATGTATATATTCAACTTCACCAGATAATGCCAACCAATTTTTTAATGTTACTGTTATACATATATACTTGCAAATAATAAATCTGATGAAGTACATCTATCCGTAATAGGTAGAAGACTCTTACAACTCAAAAATAGACAAACACTGCAACTTTTAAAAAGGGTACATTATATGAGTATATATTAGATACTTTCCTAAAGATGTTCTACAAATGGACAGTGAGCACACAGAAAGACACTAAAGACCATTAATGAACAGGAAATGCAAATCAAAGCCAAACTCCAATAGAAATACTTCCGCATATGCATTAGAATGACTATAGTCAAAAGGCCTACAATGCCAAAAGTTGACAAGGAAGAGGAGAAACTGACACCCTTATTCACTGCTGTGAATGTGAAACTGGACAGCCTCTTTGGAAAACAATTTTGCACTTTCTTAAAAAGTTAATTTTTTTTTTTTTTACAAATAGTTTATTGTCAAGTTGGTTTCCATATAACACCCAGTGCTCATCCCCACAAGTGCCCCTCTCCATGCCCCTCCCCCCCTCCCCCCCACATCCATCAGTCCTCAGTTTTTGTCTAAATTTTAAGCGCTTAAATGTGAGCTTTAAAACGGTGTCTTTTAGATATGTGAATAAATGCCCCATAAAGCTGTTAAAAAGTTACCAAATGTTGGGTGGCTAAATTGGTTAAGCATCTACTCTTGGTTTCCACTCAGGTCACTATCAGGTTTGGGAGTTCCAGCCCCACTTCCGGCTCTGCACTTGGGATTCTCTCTCTCTCCCTCCCTTGTTCATGTGAACTCACTGGAGCTCTCCCTCCTTCCCCCTCCTCCCCACCTCTCTCTCTCTCTTTCCCCCTTCTTAAATAAATAAATAAGCTTAAAAAAAAGTTACCAAATGTTCCAGCCACTGTACTCTATGTACAAGATCTTAGATATCTACCCAACAGAAGTAAAAGCCCCTGCCCTCCCAAAGACTTGTGTGTATTCAAATGCTCTTGGCATTATCCATAACAGCCTCAAAATGAAAGCAACCCGAATGTTCACCAACAGGTGAATGAGTAAACAAAATGTAGTATAATCAGACCATGGAATAGTATTTAGCAATAAAAAGTATTGCTGATGTATTCTACAATATGGATGTACCTCAGAAATATGCTAAGTGCAGGAAGCTCACTATACACAAAAAAGTATGTATTGTATAATTCCATTGATATGAAATGCCCATAAAGGGGAAATATGTGGAGACAGAAAGAAGGTGCATGTGTGACTTGGATTTGGAATAAAGATTGCCTACAAGGGACCCGGGAATTTTTGGGGGGAGTGGAAATATTCTAAAACTGAATTGTAATCATGATTGTACTACTTGAGTAATTTATAAAATACTGAATTATACACTTACAGTGGGTAAACTTCATGAGTTCTAAATTATACCTCAAAGAAACAAAATACAATAAAACAAAATTTATCTTTTCCGTAAAGAATTCTGGACCCTCAAACCCAGGTGGGATTGGTTGTTCCCTACAAACGTGCATGAGCAGTGCTTAGCCTGTCACAGTTTCTGTGCTTTATTAACCTCTTCTCCTAAGTAGAATGGGAGTGTATTCAACTCATAAATTGGCTTTGTCATCCATGTTTGTACTACCTATTTATGCATGTGTGTCTCTCCCTGTAGTCTGCACATGCTCTGAGGAGAGTATAGGCAGCCCAACATCTACCACAAGGCCTTGAAAAATGTACCTGCATGATAAATGTTTGCTGAAGAATGAATGAATGAATAACACGTTAATACAGAAGAAAAGCAGAAATGTACTATTATGTATTTCCATCAAATTTCATTATTTCATTTTACAGAATTCTCTCATATAAAAGAAAATCAGGCACACACACATACACACACACACACACACACACTTGCACATACACATATGTTTGGGTATTTATTTTTTTACAGGTGACAAAGAACAGGTACAACTAAGAAAAAAGTTCATGAAGCTAAAAGTAAAGCTCAGAACTGCAGCTCCTATTACATATTTTTCCATATTGGAAAACATTTAAAAATGCCATTTAGGCTAAAAGGAGGTGCATTCCTTGATTAAAAAAAAAGACAAAGTTGGAAGAACTTTGGATAATCACCAAGGACTCTGATGTGGCACTTTGTCAATGCCACCTATCCTACATCATGCTTAAATGTTTCTTCACTTTGGAGGTGCCTGTGTGACTCTGTCAGTTGAGTGTCCGACTTGGGCTCAGATCATAATCTTGCAGTTCATGAGTTCGAGCCCCACCTGGGGCTCTGTGCTGACAGCTGAGAGCCTGGAGCCTGCTTCAGATTCTGTGTCTTCATCTCTCTGCCCCTCCCCTGCTCATGCTCTCTCTCAAAATAAATAAACATTAAAAAATTTTTTTAAATGTTTCTTCACTTTGGAAAAAGAAATGTGTGACTCCTCTTGCTATGATCTCATATGTCTTATGTTAAGATATTCAGTGTTGGGGCACCCAGGTGGCTCAGTTGGTTAAGTGTCCAACTTCAGCTCAAGTCATAATCTCACAGTTCATGAGTTTGAGCCCCACGTTGGGCTCTCTGCTACCAGCACAGAGGCTGCTTCAGATCTTCTGCCCCCTTCTCTCTCTGCCCCTCTCCCACTTGTGTGCATGTTCGCTCTCTCTCTCACTCTCTCTCGCTCTCTTCTCTCTCTCTCTCCCCCATTCTCTCAAAAATAAGTAAACATTAAAAAAAAGATATTCAGTTTCTCCTGCCCCATATCTCCCACTCCACCATCAAAACTCATGCTCAGGCACACAGACACCCCCACACACGAATTCATGCATGCACAATTGTGAATTTGTAGACACATTAGCTATATATTCATAAGCAGATATGTTCAGACATGATGCACTTTAACCACACACACATCAATATTCATATAGGTACTTGAACATACATTGTTCAGCTGCAGGGAATATCATTCACATCATTGACAATGCAAATGATGTCTTCTATAGTTGTGCAAAACTCAGCTTATACAGTCAAACATGACAACCTTACACACTCACCCATCCAAAAATTCACAAACCTATCATTCTCCTCTGTCTTTCTGTAAAGCTGCCTTTTGCCAAGCATAATACATCAAAATGAAAGAAAAAACACAAGGGGAATTTTAAGAAGTGAGGTAGTGACCTGAACAGGTGAAATTAGGAACAGATATTAACAAGATGAATTGCCCACAGCTTCCTGACCAAGACCACCATCAGATGGAGATAAATAGATATATTTTAGATCTTCTAAATGCACAGCCAAGCAGGAAGCAGCCAGAAACCATGACCATTTTTTCCTCAGAAACTGTAACAATCAGATGAAGACAAAGGCTGATCAGAACAGGAGTACTCAACTCAAAGCCATTATTTCATTGTTGTCTTGTTTTACCTATTGTCCTGGAAATACCACTTTCATATTCTCACTCCTGATTAAATATGAAAAACTATAAAGAACCATTACATTTCAAATTATAAATTCTTTAAGTTAGGACCTACCTCTGGGTTATGAAGGTCATAAATTCTAATCCCTTTTTGAGGTTTTACTTCTAGCAGTATTCTATTAGGTTAAGTTGGAGGATCCCCAAACTGGGGTGCCTGTATTTGAATCCAATCACCCACCATCAATTCTTAGTTGGGTGAGGCAGGGCAAGTACACTAATATCTTTCACCTTGGTGTCCTCAGCTATAACATGACAGATGTAATCTCACACATCTCATGGAGTCTGAGGAGGATTCAAAGAGTTACTATGTAAACAGAGTTTAGAAATTCCTTGGCAGATAGTAAGTGCTTGGTGGATGCTACCTGTATTTATTATAATATCCATGACTAGCAATTTCAGATTTGCTGCTCTTGCATTGCAACTATGAGTTTCTCAGCCACACAAGCCTGAACTTAAAGCCCAGCTCTAGCACTTGGGAGCTGGGGACTCTTGTACAAATAAACATCAGAGCTTAAAGTTTTCTCATGTGTAGTCAGGGATTATGGCAGTGATAATGAAGGCTACAGCACAAAGAAGTTCAGATGTTAGTCTCTTCCCATGCCAGGCCATATTCAGAGTATGACTGCTTCTGAAATTTCACTTTACAAAAGGCCTCTGTACACATTACCCCATGCACCCCTCATGGAGAGCTACACAGACCACTGAATCGAGAGTATCTTTCATGACATCAATTCTCTGTTGGTTCTCATGCTCCAAATTTTCTGCCCCTAGATCATTCAGGCAATTCTTCAGGTGCAAAAGCTAGAAATAATACATCTTCTCACCATGGAGATGCAAGCATTACAAGACATAATCTTTGTGAAAATTGGTCTCTACGTATCTTAAATATAGCTACTTTAAAAAAATAATGGTGTCAAGTTCACCGTTGGAACTGTTAGTGATTTACACAAGTGAGGTCATCAAACACTCATAATAGCCCTGTAACTCAGATAGTGTTATCTCCATTTTAAGGAGAAGGGAGTCTGCTCAAGTTCATACAGCAGGCAAGAGGCAGAACTCAACTTGAAATCTAAATGTTCTTTTGTAGTCTATTGCTGATTGGCAGGTGTTGAAAAGCTGTGACTGGCACAATACCTCCAAAGTGTTTGGTGAATGAATGTGAACAAATGAATAATAAAAGAAATACAGTGAGCAAAATCTTGGGAGAATGACAATACTGTAGTGGCATAAATATGTGACAACCTTATATCCCACAAATTTTAGGAGAGACCAGTTCAATCATTTAGTAAGCTAAGAACAGACCTAGTCAATAGGCACAGGACATACAAGGTACCAGGTTGGGTAACAGACCTACAATAAGGCTCTAAGGATCTCAGGGACGAGTTGCTCAAACCACTTGTTCAAATTTAATTTGCATAGAGAGGATCTAGACATTAAGTCTATAATGTAAAGGCAAAATCTGCCCCCCCCCCCATCGCCCGAGGCATTTTGGAATGGTGCCTGATGCAGAATTAGGCAAGGTCCCATTCTGGGGTTATTTTTACAGATAGTACTTTTGTAAAGCCTTTTGGGGGGGGGGTCGTGTTGTAAAGCTCACTAGGGTCTCTATGGGTCACTATTCATCAACATTGTCACCTTCCACACTGGTACCAAATGGTGATTCATGGAGAGGAGATACCAGGAGAGATATTGTGTATTCAAACCGATCTTCAAAAGAGGGCTGTTCATGTTTCAAAGTAATTGCATCATTTGACATAGTTTCTAAAATGGATCTAAGATTCTTTTTCCTGCTACTGGCCTAAGAGACAAGTGGTCTTTCAAATGTATGTTAAACAAGAGAGGCTTCCTGAACCAAGGGTCCGGCATTTGGGGGGAACTTTGGGGATTTGGTAGTAGGAAGATTTGGGCATAGCGGTGGGGGAGAGGGTAGTCAATCATATAGCTGGACGCCATTTGTAAAAGAGACACTTAAAACCAGAAAAGCTGGAACTGAAAAGGTGTGTTGTGGGCAGGGGCCAAAAAAAAAAAAAAAAAAAAGTGCTAAGCTTAAGTTTTTTGTAAGAGGGTTCATCAGAAAGAGTCAGAAGCAGCTATGGGGAACTCATTCCAATGATCTTCATTGCCTTTTACAGGCGAAGAATGGGGACCTAAGGGGATGATGGGATTTTCCCAGTCAGCATTGGAAATCCAGAAGAAGAAGGCTGGTCTCCCAGTCTTCTCTTCCAGTCAGCTGTTCCTTACTCTAGTTGCCTTTGGATTTGCCTGTCTCATTCCATTGATCTCTCCACTCTTCCCCCAAGAGGGAGACTGTATGTATGTGGAGGGAAGGGAGGGTGAGGGCAAGGATTTCCCACTCTAGAACTATGGTAGTTGTGGGAACATGAACATGGCAAAGTATTTTCCATGCTTGTGTGCTTGCTTAGGGACCTAGTGTACACTCTTTGTGAGAAAAATTATAAAATTCATCAAAATAGAAAGAAAAAAGCAGTCACTTATAATTCCACCGTTCTGAGGTACTGGTACCACTTTACCATATTTCCTTCCAGGCTTTCACTGTACCGTTCATATAAGTTGCTCAATACTGAAAATACAAATCTGTTTCCTATTCTATTTGCTTAATTTTATATCACAATTTCCCACATCATCAAAAATCTTCTTGAACATAAATTTTAGTGACAACCCAATGTTTCATTACAAACAGGTACCATAACTCATGCTCCAGTAAAGTTGGACATTGACAGCGTCCAGTTATTAAATTGTGTAACAAAAGGACACCGAAAGTTTTGATGCCTAAATCTCAGCCTGCCTTTCCAAATGTTTCCTGATGGTTGATTCCTGGAAGTAAGATTTCTTCTGCCAGACGGTAGGTGTGAACATTCTTAAGGCTCCTAGTAACTTTTTAGGAAGGGCTTACAAATTTATACATTTTTCAGAAGTGTCTGTGAATAGGGACTTTAATTCCTTCTTTTCATTTTTTCATTGTACAAGTTCCAAAGATATTGGATTGCATATATAAACCAGCTCGATGCAATTAAAGCCTCTAAGTAAAGATTCAGTTCCCCTGCCTATGCAGTGAAAATGATCAGGCAAATAATAATTTATTGCAAAGAAAAAAATATGTTATTTCATCTTTTTAGGAATACCCAAATGCTGTAGCTATGAGCTGTCCACTGGCATAGCCACCAGCCACATCTGGCCGTTGTGCATTTGAAATGTGGCTTGTCCAAATTGAGATCTGCTGTTAAGTGGAAAATACATGCCAGATTTTGAAGACTCACGAGAGGAACCAAGAATTAAAATATCTCATTAATATTTTTCATAGTGATTGCATGTTGAAATGATAAACATTTGGATATATTTGCATTAAGTAAAATATATAATTAAAATTAATTTCATCTGCTTCTTTTTACCATTTTAATGTGGCTACTAGAAAATTCAAAATTACACATATGGCTCTCACTAGATAACTATTAGACGAAACTGCTCTAGCTAGTTCCCAGATTTCTCCATGGATGTACGTGGCTAACACTTAATTCTGCTTTGCCTTCATGGCTTTTGTGAATGCAGAAAATTGGCAATTTGGAACCCATGTTTCCAGCTTTCTTATGCATTTCTCATAGGACGGAGTACAGTCTGTCTTTCTTCATTTCCTTCTATTTCTCATGCCTGCCTATATTCTTTAAAGTGTCACCATGAGACTTCACCCAATAAGTCACTTTCCTTCCCTCCGTTCTTTCATTCAATTAGAAACCACTAATCAATCACCTAGAATGTAATCACTACGCCTTCTAGGCCTAGGAGTACAAAGATTACTAACACAAAACTCTTGCCCTCTTGAAGCACAGTCTAGTGAGAGAGACAGACCCTGAAATAATTATAGTCCAGTCAGATGATTTTAAAATAGAATTGGGCTCCAGATGCTATGAAAAAAGAAGAGAAAGAAAGGACCAGCTCTCTCTAGGTATAGAGGGGGGGAGGGAGTGATGAAGGCAGGTTTCACACAGGTGACAATTGATCTGGACCTTGAAGTAGAAGTCTGAAAGTTGGAGATTGCCAAAGCAGAGGGAATAGCTTGGGATAATCACCAATGCGTGAAGGAGCCCAGTGAGAACTCACTGTTAAAGAAAGGACAAGATTGAGGACCAGGAGGGGGCAGCCATTGACATCGAAACCATGCTGTGAAATATACTATGCTATATTTGGTCTTTATCTCCTGTACAGAGTTTTGGAAACTATTTAAGTTACTAATTGGGGAATTTCAATATTCAGACATGGATTTTGGAAAGATCCTGCCTGCTGCAGGATCTGGAGGCTAGAAATACAGTAGGAGAGAAGTTAGGACCCAGTGTTCGGGGTTTCAAAAATACCTTCTTCTTCTAGGAGTGTGTTGAAACATCACTTCCTCTGGGGAACGTTCCCTGGGAGGCTTAATTAGAGTTGGGACTCTATTCTTTGTTCTTGATCCCCATTCTATTTTCCATGAGTGTCCTTGGCAGGAAGTATCACACTATAGACTTCTGTACATATTGCCTGCCAGCCTTCATTCCTCCTGAGATCAGGTCCCAATAGAACGCTTGACTTACTTGTTACTCTCTCCAAGAGGCCTTCTCTGACCACCCTTTCCATTTTTTTCTCCATTACTGTACTTTTTGAGTTACTTATCACAGTTCATAATTTTACATTAGTGTGTTTCCACTTGTATTGCCTGTTTCCTCCATGAACCTATATGATTCCCATGGGAGAAGTATTCCTGTTACATTCACCAATACATATATACCTTGAACACCCAATAGGCACTCAATAAATGTGTTGAATGGACAAATGAGCAAATGGATTCATAAAACGTGGATGCTTAAGAAAGATCTATTAAAAGAATGAATTGGTTTATGAACAGATGAATGAATGGCCTATTCTAACAATTAAATGTTGATAGACTGGTATTGATATTTTATTTGACTCAGGATCTGGTACATAAGTTCCCCAGGAATTAATCCCATAATCTAGGCTAAGTAATAGTTCCAAACCAGGGGTACACACATTGGTGGTGTTGGCAGAACTCTCCAAGTGGTCCGTTCTTGTAGGTGTGTTAGAATTAGATGGATATCTTCTTTAGAAAAATATCTATTCATGTCTTAAGCCCATTTCCTCACTGGATTGTTTGTCTCTTGGGTGTGGAGTTTGAGAAGTTCTTTATAGATTTTGGATACTAACCCTTTATCAGGTACGTCATTTGAAAATATCTTCTCCCATTCCAGAGGCTGCCTTTTAGTTTTGTTAATTGTTTCCTTTGCTGTGCAGAACTTTTTATCTTGACGAGGTCCCAATAGTTTATTTTTGCTTTTGTTTCCCTTGACTCTGGAGACTTATCTAGCAAGAAGTTGCTGCAGGTGAGGTCAAAGAGGTTGCTGCCTGTTTTCTCCTCTAGGATTGTTATGATTTTCTGTCTGAAATTTAGGTCTTTCATTCATTTTGAATTTATTTTTGTGAATAGTGTAAGAAAGTGGTCCAGTTTCGTTCTTCTGCATGTTGCTGACCAGTTTTTCCAACACCATTTGTTGAAGAGACTGTCATTTTTCCATTGGATATTCTTTCCTGCTTTGTCAAAGATGAGTTGATCATATAGATGTAGATACATTTCTGGGGTTTCTATTTTCTTCTATTGATCTATGTGCCTGTTTTTGTGCCAATACCATACTGTCCATACCGCCATACTGTCTTGATCACTACAGCTTTGTACTATAACTTGAAGAGGTATAGGTTTTCTAAGCGCAGTGATGGTTTCTTTCTCCACCACATATTCAGCTTTCAATGAACACTTCTTAAGTGGCTGGTACCATTCTTGTTCTGTGGCTACAAGCTGGCACAGCATTGAGGGAAACTGTCCAACGTTACAACACCCTAAGCCTCTGAATTAGGTTTCCCCTTACATAGAGGAAGAAAAGGTAATTAATTACGTGAACTAGCTTGACAGGTGCTTCTGCATTTTCTTAATTTTTATAGCAACTACCCTGTCAAATGGATATTCCAGTCTGCTGTGGAAACAAAGGCTCAGTGGTGTCAAGGACAAGGGCAAAAAATTGCACAACATATTTAGGTAATAGAAAGTCATGTCATGTGACTGGAAGAATATGTTGAGTGGTGACAAAGAGTATGGGGATAAAAAAGTGGTTTGGGCCAGACTGTACAGGATCCTCATCTGACTGTTACCACGGTCTATTAAGTAATCAAATCAATTAGTTAATTGGAAATAAAGAATATATTCACGTTGTATTGCCTAGAATTGTGCTGAATTCCACAGAGGAGATGATAGAATTCTTAGATGCCATGCTTACATCTCTTTGGAGGACTCAGTGGACAAACTTGTAAGCAGCCAATTTAGGACTGCACATGTAATTAAAGAATTGATCCCCACATGAATAAACTAAGATCCTAGAATGCCACCACAATACCAGGCACAAAAATCTGAAATGAGGTATCCTTCCCAAGCTCTGAAACCACAGAATATCGAGGACAAAAGAAACATTAGGAGAGAAGCATCCTATTCCATTTCGTATTTAATGGAGGATAGAATTAAGATGCGGGAAGAAACTTGCCCGAGGTATCAAAAATTCTAATGGCCCAGCTGGGATCAGAAGGCAGCTGTCTTAATCACTGAAGGTGAAGCATATGAAGAGAAAAAAAAAAAAATCGATGGAGCCAAAGTCTTTATTAAACAACATTCTGTGTCAGATACTCTATGCCAGTTGTGATGTCATCAGCATTACTTAAATATTTCAGCAAAACATTTAACACCTCAAAGCACTTCCAAATCAATAAAGGTATCTATATGTATGAATATGTAAATACTATATTTGTTGAATTACGAATGTTCACCACCACTCCCAAATGGTAGGTCCACTATGTTCCCAATAAATAGGGACACAGGATCTTAAACAGGGCTGCCAGCTTTAGCCAAAACAAAACACAAACACAACAAACCACGTAGTACACTCTGTATTGAATTTCAGATAAACCGCAATTTTTCAGTGTTTGCATGTCCCCTGAAATACTTGGGGTATATGTGTACTACATTTTTTTCCATTGCTTATCTAAAATCCAAATCTATCTGAATGTCCTGTATCTTATGTGTCAACCCAATTCTGGAGTTGGACTGCTTCAGTTTCCATTATTGCTGTGAAGCTTATTTGCTGTGTGACATTGGGCAGAACCTTAAATTTTCAAGGCTTCTTTACAATATATGTATACACGTTGAGAAAATATCAATAGCATCCACTTGAAAAGACTTTTGTGAGTATAAAGTGAAAAAATATTTACAAAATGCGCAGGATAATACCTGAGTCATGATAAGTACTCAAAGTGTTCTTGTTGTTGCAATAATTGGGTGAAAATAGGTCATCTCTGAGAGGATTTAAACTTTGTGTTTCTCCCAATAATCTGTGAGCAGTGTTACCTCTGAGCATAAAAGGCATGACTTTATATCAGAGAGTGATAAATATAGGGCAGAAATATCAGTACGTGACTGATGAATTTGCTTTTTCATTTAACTCAGGAATACTTACCAATAAAAAGGTGAAAAGCATAAGAAATAGCACTTTCCAATGCAAAGGTCTCACAATGACATGTTGGGGAGCTTAAAGCAATTTAAGACAAAATTAGCCAAATGGCGCGTTGGCCTCTTTCCCGTGGCTGTATACTGCAGAATGAAAGCAAACCCAGTATTTCTGAGTGGAGTAATTAGATAGGCCTAACTCCCGGAGGATTAATTCAGCTCCCAACAGATTATGGCAGCCACCTTTCATTTCCATGAACAGACTCCATCAGCACACTGATTTCAATTAGAGAAGTGAGGTTCTATTGACTTACACTAGACACAAGGAGACGCAGCAGACAGATAACAAACTGGATTACAGCATTAATCTTATGGTCATGGCATCAGAGAGATTTTTAAATGCATTACCTCTCTCCCAAAGGAATCACAGAGAATGTTTCCACCCTCCTATTGCAAGAAGTTTAATCTTTATGCAAGGTGATGGGTTGATACATAAATTGAGAGTGAAGTCAAAGCCTCCTCACTTCCTGCGAGGTATTAAGTTTCTGGCTGGACTTGCTTGACTGGAACTGTATCTATCAGAGACAACACCTCCCAATGTTCATCCTGATCAAATCTCTAGATAGAAAAGAAACTGCAAGGAAGTTGCCTAGATGTCCATCTAGAAAACATCAATGAGCTAGATAAGTGGACAACTTGATTATGTAGACAAGGTGAAAACACCCTTATACTAACAGTTAAGAGCCCATGACATGTAATGGATGAAGTGAAAAACGTAATATTTAGAGGCGAATGTCTGTTCTGAGTCTAGGCTTCTGCTCTTAATCTTCTCATGCCACTTTCTCTTTTTGTGTTTTAAACTCTCTTTTTGATGGTGTGATTCACCCTTCCCATCATGCTCTACTTGGGTTGAATTACACAACATTATTCACCTTTCCCTGAATGATACAGAAATCCATTAGATCCCATATCTAGGACTTTGCCATGGCATCATGGCCCAAATCCTAGCTATCAGGCTGGATCTCAATATTTGCCCAAACCTAGGATACCACCATCTAGATTCCAATCTCCCGGTTATCAGAGGAAGAAGATATAGGAAAAGAATGCCTAAGGCATGGAAACTCTCAACATCAACTGAAGTTTAAAAGGCTAATGAAAGGACACAATCAACAGAGTGAAAAAGTAACCCAAGGATTGGGAGAAAATATTTGCAAATTATATATCTGATAAGGGATTGCTATCTAGAATATATTTAAAAATTCCTACAACTCAACTATACAACCTGATTAAAAAATCGGCAAAGGGCTTGAATAGACATTTTTCCAAAGAAGATATGCAAATGACCAACATGTATATGAAACATCAATTAAAGAAATGCAAATCAAAACCACACTCATTTCACACTCATTAAGATGGCTACTATCAAAGAACAGAAAATAACGAATGTTGACAAGATTGTGGAATCTTTGTACATTATTGTGGGAATAGAAAATGATATTAACCACTGCTTTGGGTTCTGTATCTTCCTCTCGCTCTCTGCCCTCCCCCGCTCACTCTGTTTCTCTCTGTCTCAAAAATAAGTAAACATTTAGAAAAATAATTAAAAAGTGGTTATATGGTAAGTGTTAGGTTATATGTATTTTACCAGTTCAAAAATTTTTTTTAAAGCTGTAACCCATATCCTCTCAACAGAAAGGATGTCAACACCAAGAAGACAAAAACATGGACTTAAGGAAGAGAGATGGAAAAAAGAAAACTTATCATTTTATGTTTAAAGCAAAGATAAGCATAAAGTTCATACACAAATATACAGCATATCTACAGTTTTAAAATTCTGGGGGAAGGATTCTAAGTAAAAATTGCTCAAAAGACTCCATTGGGGGCCAATCCTTAAATTATCATCTGTGTTTCAGTTTCCAGTCTTGAATTGTCAATTGTCACCATCACCAAAGTCAGAATCTGCCTCTGCTACCAACATTTATTGAGCACCAAGGGTATCAAAAGTTGCAAGACAGACCATGGATAGTGCTGAGGAGGAAACGGACACAAAACGGTAAGAAAGTGGTTATGTCAATTCCCTACAAATCAAACCTTCAATGGCTCCCTAACACACTACAGGACATAAAGCTCAAGCACCTCTTTATGGCAGTAAGTCCATAAATCACCCACCTCAATCTGATCAGACTAATTTCTTCCACTCATAATCTTCCAATGACACAGAAACTCACTGTAACTTTGCACTTCCAGTTACTGGTGACTACAAATCCCTCCCTTCTTGTGGCGATCTTTAACAAGTGAATACCTTTGAAAAGGTTTACAAGTCAACTCAAATGCTATCTCCTCGAAAGTAAAATTAGTCACCCCAAGCTCACTGTGTAAATATATCCATTATGTGTTATGCTTGTTTATGCTTTTTTCACTGTTCATTATATGCTTACCTGTGTCATATACCGAGAACTCTCTTAGAGCAGAGAATATGTCCGAATGTTATACTGCCCAGTGTTGAGTATAAAATGCAGAGTGCTGGGGCCCCTGGGCATTTCAATTGGTTAAGCAACTGATCTTTTATTTCAGCCCAGGTCATGATCTCACAGCTTGTGGGTTGGAGCCCCACACAGGGCTGGAAATAAATAAAACACTTTAAATAAATAGATAGATAAAATTCAGAGCGCTGAATGGACAAACTACTAAAAGAGTAAAAGTATAAGATGAGGGGGTTACTATTTTTTAATTTAGAGGGTATGAGATTTTATGGAGGAGGGGGCATTTGGATTCAAGTGTAAAACTGCCTTTCCTTCCAACATACACTGTTAAAAATGATTTTAAAATCCCCTCTGGATTATCAAACTAATCCTTAAGGTGAAAAAATTCAGAAGTTACAGACATATTCAGTGAAGCAGGGAGAAAATCACCTCTTCACTCTACCCAGAAGCAACCATCATTAATATTTTAGACATGTTTTCTTTCAGCATTGAACTAAACATTTTTCTCTACAAAATTGAGATAATATAATTTTATAACCTACCTCCCTTACTTAATGCTATAAGTATTTTCATTATCATTAACAAGCATTATAAATATAATTGTTAGTGATTGCATCCAATTCCTTCACATGAATATATATCGTAATTTACATAATCATTTTCATAGCACTGGATTTCTAGGTGGTTTCCGGTTTCCTGCTCTCATAAATAATGCACATATTTACTCATAAATATTTATTCCCATTTCTGATTATTTCCTTGGGATACATTCCTAGAAATAGAAATAGTCAAATGGTGTTAGAATGTGAAGGCTTTTGAAATAATGCCCAAGTATTTTGTAGAAAGTTGGTAGCAGTTTATGTTCCCAGCAGAAATGTGAGATATTTATGTTTGAGAGCGTTTTGGCAAACACCAGATAATACCCGCATTATTATTACCTTTATTTTTCCTTTTCCACTGAAACTAATCTGTCACCGGTCCAGCTGTTTCTCATTGTAAAACACTGCTCCATTTCTCGCTTCCTTTCTATTTTCAAGTTCTAAGCCAGGTTCCTGGTTATTTTGCACATGTAAATTGGCCCAAATCCCTCATTCAAGTTGACCTTCCTCATATCCATGCTGACACTAATCTCAGACTTCATTTCAGCCTCTTCTAAATGCCTTTGCCTACATAACCACTATCAGATAAGCTCAAGTTCAGATGTTCTTTGGCCCAAATGAATTATGTTTGCTTTTTCAGAGCAAGACGGTGCACATAACTCATTTAACCAACATCTGACAAGCACTATACTAAACACCAGAGCTACAATGAGAACAAGGTACAGTCTTCACCTCTAAAGACCTAAAGATCAAGTGAGGAAGAAGAGGAATAAATACAGGATAATAGAGATACTTCAGTAAAAATAATCACAATAGCAGGAAGGAGGGGAAACATATATTATGATCTTGGGAGGCCTGGAAAGACTTTATACAAAGGCAATACCTACATACAAGTCCCATGCTGTCGGGTTAAGAATTTAGTGAGGCAAAGCCATTTATCATGTACTATGTTTGCTTCCCCCCAACATTCATATGTTGAAATCCTAACCCTCAATGTGATGGTATTAGGGGTGAGGCTTTTGGGAGGCAGGAGTCCTCATAATGGCATTAGAGCTCTTGTAAGAGGAGACTCACAGCTTGTTTCTTCCCTGTCTCCCTCTCTCCCCTTCCATCATGGAGGACATGGCAAGAAGTGGCCCTTTGTAAACTAGGAAGAGGGCCCTCCACCAAAAACCCAACTGTGCTGACATCCTGATCATCAGACTTCCAGCCTTCATATCATGAGAAATAAATGCTTGTTGGGTAAGCCGCTGGCTCTATGGTATTCTATTATAGGAGCCCAAACTAAGACCCATTCTAGACAGAGGGACAAGAAGGTATAAAGACAGAGAGGTGAGGAAGGGAAAATGTGAAAAGACAATCCATGGACTGAGAGAAAATACTTGCAAAACAACTACTTTATAACAACTTGTAAATAACGGACATTAGGTGAGAACTAAGGAAAACTAAAAAAGTATGGACTTCAGTTAATAATAATGTGTCGATATTGGTTCTTTGATAGTAACAAACGTGCCACATTAATTTAAGACGTGAACAGAGGAAACTGGGTACAAGATATACCAAAGCTCTCTGTAACTATGTTAGCAATTTCTGCAAATCTAAAACTGTTCTAAGAAGTGAAGGATTTTTCAATGTACTGTTGGATTCGATTTGCTAGTATCTTGTTGAGAATTTTTGCATCCATTTTCATCAGGGAAATTGGTCTGTAATTCTCCTTTTTAGTGGGGTCTTTGGTTTTGGAATCAAGGTAATGCTGGCCTCATAGAATGAGTAAACATCAAATTTTGTATATATACATAAATAAGTATATATATTATGAGAAAACATAGGATAATTCCTGTATGAAATTAGGAGAGGAAATGATTTTCTGAACAAAATAAAAAAGTACAACATATAAAACAAAACACTGATAAACTTGGTTATATCAAAATTTTAAAATTTTGAATGAGAAATCACCACAAATGTTAACACAAGCCAAACACTGAAAGACATTAATTGAAGTCTATAAAACAAATAAAGGATTAGTATCCAAAATATTTTAAGAATGCCTTAAGCCCATTAGAAAAGATCATACATGATCACTTTTTCAATAAATTAGGATAAATTGTTTGTTTAATAAATAAGAGATTATAAAGTTGCCAGTATTGTTTTCCTTGGGAAGGTCATATTCAAATATGGTCCTTGACTTTAACAAAAAGAATTCTGCTGTGAACTCATTCTGCAAGGAACTCTGTTTTCTTTTAAAATAAATAGTTACATACTTTTGTAATGAAAGGAAAAACAAATAAACAGAAAACAAACAGCAAAGAATACTGTGATGGTTAATTTTATGTCTTAACTTGGCTAGATTATGGTGCCCAGTCCTTTGGTTAAACAGGAGTCTAGATGTTGCTGTAAAGGTATTTTCTAGATGTGATTAACGTTGAAATCAGTAGACTTAGAGTAAAACAGATTAGCCTCCCTAATGCAGGTGAGCATCATCCAATTGCCTGAAGGTTTAAGAGCAAAGGCTGAGTTTTCCCAAGGAAGAAGGAATTTTCCAGACTAGAGCAAAGAGTTCCCCCCCACCAAGCCTTTGAAGTCAAGAATGCAATGTCAACTCACCTGCATCTGCAGCCTGCCAGGTTTGCCCTCTGCATTTCAGATTTTCCAGTCTCCACTTCTTTAAATTTATTGATAGATACAGAGACAGATATATAGCATAAGAGATATATAAAGATAAAAATTATTTGGTCAAGCTAGAAATGTAGATGTTGATAATTCAGATATTCCACTTTGAAGGACACAATCCCTCAAGGTAATATACCTACCCAAAGGGATAGATAGGAAGTTTTTCACTGTAGCATCATCTGTACCAGCAAAATATTAAGAAAACAACAACAACCTAAAACTCTATCAATAGAGAAACATACACATTGTGGCTTTTTGAGTGGACTACAGTAGCTATGACAATGGGAACATTAGCTCTATATGCATCAGTGGAAACCTAACAGAAAAACACAAGTGGTATATTATAAAATGGTCACATAGTTTGATACTATGTGTATATTTTTAATACATGGATTATGGAACTCTGTTTACAAATATATGCATGTGTAAAAACTATGTTGTGAAGCACCAGGTGGAAGAAAGAACAACTACATGGCTGTTTGCTTCTGAAGGAGGAAGAAGGGGAAGGAAGTGAAGAGACACTGAATGAAGTTTCAACTACATTTATATTTTGCTCCATTGGAGTCTGAAGTATGTATAAAAATGTTAAGATTTGTTACTCACGTACATGGATACTCATTACATTACACTCTAATTTTCTGTATGTTTGAATGTATTTTAAGTTTATTTATTTTGAGGGAGACAGAGTGCCTGCACAAGCAGGGGGGAGGGGCAGTGAGAAGGAGAGACAGAATCCCAGGCAGGCTCCAAGCCATCAGTGCAGAGCCAGAAGCAGGGCTCAAACTCACAGAGATCATGATCTGAGCTGAGATCAAGAGTCAGACCTTAAACTACTAAGCCTGAATTTTTTTTATAATTAAAACAAAAGGAATTTTAGCAATCTGAGGGAGAGATGAAGGTGGCCTGAGGTAGGGCAGTGTTCATCAAGAAAAGTGGACAGATAGGGCCCACCAATCATGCAACACATACCTTACTTACTACAGAAGGTAAGAGAGAGGGAGCAGTGAAAGAAAGCTCATGAAGGATGTGTGCTAGATTTCTGGCTAAGGTGCCCGTGGAGGAGGAGGTCCTGAGAGAGGATTGGGGAAGGTAGAGTAAGTTGGAGTCAGAGAGAATCTTCTATGGTGCTGATACTAATGCAAGACACATTAAAACACGCAGGAAATGTTTTCGTGACTAATCTGAAAGGAAATACCTGGGGAGCCGGAACAAAGACAATCGTATTTCAGACTATGCTCTCCTTCTTTCTAGATGTTTTGGGTGTATTAGGCCAAGTCAACTAGGTAATAGAAGATGGGGGAAGCATTCTTACCTAATCTAGTCACAGATGTTGTTAGACAACACATTCTAAGTGAATCTTATTGTGAACTTTAACAACATCCTGGAGAAAATAGCCATTACATTTCAAGTGGAAGAATACGGCTCCCCTTTAAAAAAAATCAATACATTCTCTGGAAGAAAGCAGTAAATGACTTCCGTTTTAGAATTTGATCAGTAGCTTTCCCGCTATCCAGGCACAGTCTGTAAAATCATACTCAAAGATGATCCAGTTGAAAAGAAAGTCAACAATAATATAGATCAACAACATGTTTTATACCTGAAATGTTTGCAATATTTGCCATTTATTGCCAGAAGTCCCCTCAAATCGAACCCAGTGGCCAACTTGACCTCCCCATTGGTCTCACTTTGTTTCTCCTTGACTACTGCTAGGTAGTCAGCAGAAATAATCAACACATTTATCACAATAACCTGTAATTATTTGTTTCTATGCCCCCCTTTTTTTATCATTAGCCAATTGGAGAACAAGAGGCAAATTTGGGAAAGGGGGCAGCCAGCCAGGCAGCTACTTGGGGTCCATAATCTCTAAGGAGTTGTAACAAAGCTGGAGCAAAGCAGAAATATGGCGCCCACTGGATATTTGTTCACCACATTCTTACATAACAAGCAAATCAGAAACTGGCCCTACTACCTTAGAGGGAGACGATATACCCAAGGAGAAGTGGAAAACACTACTTGCAAGGAGCGCTTGGGTGGCTCTATCAGTTCAACACCCAACTCTTGATTTTGACTCAGGTCATGATCCCAGGGTCATAGGATGGGGCTGCTTGGGATCCTGTCTGTCTGTCTGTCTCTCTCTCTCTCCCCCTCTGCCGCTCTCCCCCACTCTCTCTTCCACTGCCTCTCTCTTCTCCTCTCTCATTCTCAAATAAATAAAATGAAAAAAATATTAAAAGAAAAACAAAAATCACTACTTACAGCCTCAGTTGAACACTTTTGCTAGAGGTAAGTGTGTAAATCCCACCTCACCAGTGACCCAGACACCAGAGAAGTGGGTATTATCTAGTGTAGCAAAATCATCTATAATCCCCACACCAAATAATACACAATTTAGTTCTATTAACTAAAATCTGTGTCTTGGCGGTGCCTGTGTGACTCAGTCAGTTAAACATCAGACTCTTGATTTTGCCTCAGGTCATGATCTCAGTCATGAGACCAAGCCCTGAGTCAGGCTCTAGAATGGGCATGAGGCCTGCTTGAGATTCTCTCCCTCTCTCTGTGCCCTTCCCCAACTTGTGTCTGTTCATATGTGCTCACACACGCTCGCTCTCAATAAATAAATAAATTAATAAATTAATAAATAATAAAAACACCTGTGTCTTTTTAGAGTCTCTACCACAACCACTAAGAAGATCTACGACTCAGGAAATTATAATTCCAAAATCATTTCACATAATCAAGAATATTTCACATCCAGGACATGTAACCAGTCCCTTATTTTGAATATAAAATGTTATAAAAGTTTTATCTATGTAAAGTTTCTCCCATCCTAAGTAAATATCAAAAAATAAAAAATATTTTTGGGATGGGCTTCTAGTTATTCCTTGGTGAGTCTTTCCCATTTCTCATTCTGGCCCTATGTGAGACCATGTTGTAGTCCCAATCTTTTCTCCTAGCACTGAGTGCCTGGCACCCAGTAAGGATTCAATAGGTGTTTGAAGAATTAATGAATTTAACAATCAGTACTCATTATCCACTCACCCTTCAGTGTTAGAAAATCCACTAGCTCTTATGATAGCCTGTGATTTTATTATAGCACAACTCAGATGGTTAGAAAAGCATTTGTAAAATTCCTCTGGTCTTCTTGAATCTCCCAATCATGGATATATTCTGGGGACACAATGATCTAATTTTATGGACAGATATTATTACAGACAAAGTATGGAACCCAATCAGGAGTTCTAATTCCTAGGAAACACAGAGACCTTCCCTGACAACATTTGAATTGTGAGTACTCTAGTTGACCTTTCTTAGTACCTTGATCTTTGCACACACAGTTTTGGTGGCAAAAGAGAGTAGAATTGGCAGGTATCTTCCAGAACTTCTATTTGGTAAAAATTAAGACTTCCTAAAAAAAGTAGTGGAAAAAGAATACTACATCTGAATTTCCTCTTATTCCAAATGCAGTAGGGAAGAAAAGAATACTAATACTGATGGAGAAAATATTGATGTCAGATGCTTTCCCCATCATCTCACTGATTCCTGACAACTACTTCTAAGTCATGTACCATTGACTCCATTTTAAAGGTGGGCCATTAGGACTCAGAGAAATTAAATAATCTGTTAACATTTTCATAGAATGAGTGGAATGTCCAGCATCTGTATCCAAATCTGCCTGGAATCTTGTCCACCTATGATGTTGGCTAGGTTCAGTGTATTAGGTTCAGTGTGTATTCTTCAACCAACCCATTCAACATTCAACTCATCCACCCACACTGACACCTTGAGCATGAAGAGAAGAGGAACTTTTAAAATGATTTCCATAACGAGATGCTAAAATCAAAGGAATTAGAAGGAGGACCATCAAGAGAGTTCATGGAGATTGTCAGATACTTTAAATCTGCACAAGGTTATTGAGGCTAGAAGTGGATTTAATAGGTCTATAAGATAACACACATAATGCCAACAATCTATTATTGAAAGGGGCTCACTGTGGTGGTGATTCTCAGAAAAAAGGAAGCATCAAAGGCTCGGTTTAATTTTTTAAAAACTTTTAATGATTTAGATATGCCTCCCCAGAGACATGCCTCTTGAGAGCCTTTGAGAATTACTGAGAAGAAAATGAAGAGGTTATTTTCTTGTTTTGTTCTGTTGATGCAGGTTCTTCTCTAAGAAACAGGGATCAGCCAGGTTAAATTATACCACAAAAGTTAAATGATCTATTTTTCAACTCCTGCCACTCATTTGTATTTTGCATATTCAATACTGCTATACTAAACTACTCAAAGTGAGGGATATTGACCTGAAGCGTCAGCACCAGCAGGAAGCTTGTTAGAAATGCAGAATCCCAGGCCCCATTCCAGTCCTATTGGACTAGAACTTGCATTTTGACAAGGTCCAAAAGTGGTTCTTAGGCATTTTGGCTTTTGAGAACACTGGTCCACATTGTACCTAAATATTCCTCCCTTCCTGCTCCATTAGTACAAGGTAAGCATCCGTTATATGTGTTCAACTACTCCCAAGTCCCTTATCATTCACTTATGACACCTTGTTCAAATTTCTTGCTTCAAGGTCTCCTTTTCCTGCCTGGATATAAGCTCTTCAAGGCAAAACTGGTGCCTTCCATTTTCACTATGATGATTGTTGGTAACTAACAGTGCCTGGCACAGAGAACATTTTCAGTAAATATTTAGAAAGCCCATAGGATTGTGAGTTTCTCAAGGTCAAGAACCACATATTGGATGGGGCACCTGAGTGGCTCAGTCGGTTAAACATCTGACTTCAGCTCAGGTCATGATCTCACAGTTCGTGGGTTTGAGCCCCGCATCAGGCTCTGTGCTGACAGCTAGCTCAGAGCCTGGAGCCTGTTTCAGATTCTGTGTCTCCCTCTCTCTCTGACCCTCCCCTGTTCATGCTGTCTCTCTCTCTGAAATAAATAAAACATTAAAAAACATTAAAAAAAAGAAGAACCACATATTGGTATTCATGCATCTTTAAAACATAGCAAGGTTCTGGCGTATGCTAAATGCTCAATATGTGTTGATCTTAATGTGCCCGATTCACCCCAGAACATGGAATGGACTGAAAATGTGCTCAATTTAACTACTGTCAAGCTTTCTCTGAGGTCTTCCAATCCTAATGAGGCTCTAATTCCCCTGTGTTCTTACATCATGTTGCTTATTAATAATAACAGCAATAAACACTTGACTGGGTAACTTGTATCTTCACAGTCTCACTAAAAATGTTCTTCATAGTTAAACTACAAAACTCCACTAAGTCCTCGAGAGTTCGAGTCAGATTTAAAAAATATGTAATTTTCCCAGTGTCCCAAACCTGGTAGGTGACAGAGTTAGGATGTGTTCTCAGATCCTCTGGCCCAATGCTCTTTTCCATTATGCCAAATGGCATAATGATTATTGTAACCAAATGTCATCTGATCATTTAGGAAAGTTACTCAGACATTTGCTGGCACGTGATCTTACTTCATATTTTCATTATAACTACTTCACCCAGCTGTATATACTAATGGTCATTTTTTTCCCCAAAAAATTTGTCTGTCTGGTTCTGTAGTAAGTGCCTTCTTTATCTGTGCATTTATCTATCAATGTATTCATCAACTTATCCAATGTTTTATTGACTCTTGATCAGTGTCAGTCTAAGAGTGGTCATTCAATATTGGTTTAGTTGAACTGATTAGCCTTTGATCAATATTGATGATTTGAGTCCCTGAGATTCACTCGTAAAATCATCACATTGCTAGATGACAATTATAAAGTCATCGAACATTAGAGCTAGCAGATGCCTTCAGAGATTATCTACGGTAACCTCCATTCCTGCCAGCTGAAGAGGCTGAATAGCAGAGAGGAAGAGGGACATGCCTGAGTTCACATTACAAAATATTTTATGTAGCTTTTCCTGTAGGGACCTGAATTATCTGCCTTATACTCCTGCATTGATCACAAGCCAGGTTGTTGCCAGATCCCCACTTAACTTGGGCATAGAACCAAATAATTAAAAAATGCCCCCAAAGCCCTCATATAATAGATGCCTTCTACAGCTTGCAGCTGACGATGTACTCATATTGCTGATCCTAAGAGAAATTTGGAATGACTGAGATGGACCGCCATATGTAAATATTCATGACACAAACGCATCAAGCCTTGAACAAGAACATATGTGAATAATTAACAAGATAGTGATTTGTAGCATCACGGTCATAGATAACCTGCCTCCTAGAGAGAGCCTAACTGAAACTGCTTTTCCTTTTACAAGGCAACAAGAAAAAACTCACGACAGTTAATTGTAATATCACTTTTGTGAGAGACAGTTTTGGAAGGTGAATCTTTAAGAAACAGCTTTTTTTCTAAAGTAGTTAAATACCCTGTTTTACGACACCCTGTTTACGATGGTACACAGAGTAATGGTTTATCCATTACTAATCTTGTTCTTTTCCTTCCCTTACACCTTATATGTAAGAAAAAGTAAACTGACTCTTTCTATTGTTTGATTCAGGATTGAAAGAGCAGGGTTATTTTCAGTTAAGCACCGTGATTTCCCCTCTCAGGTTCATGTCATTCTCCTTCCTAGATGCTGTGATGTATACCTTCACCGAGGGCCAGCAAATTTGGAGAAGCAGGGAAGATAGGGAGAGTCACTATCCTCTCTTGAACGCTTCTCCCTAAAAACCACCCCCAGCCCCCACCTTTATAAACTCAGAGGAAAACAAGAAAATCTGAGAACACAGCCTCCCACGTCACATGTGTATCCTGTGGAGGTGTGATCGACCCTCCCTCTCCCTCCCTCCCCACTTCTCTCCCCACAGAGGAAAAAGTCTACTTCTTTCTCTTACGTGAAAATCACCACTTTGGAAGACATTTTGAAACTATCTCCTTTTGAAGCCGAATACATATATATTCCTCGACACAGATACGTGAGTCCCTTTGTCTACCACATGACAAGGATAAGAATTTCACAGTGGTTTTATTTATAATAGCTAAAAACTAGAACCCAAATGTCTATCTACAGTAGAATGGATAAATCAATTGCAGAATATTAGTAAAGTGGAATACCACACAACAGTTAAAGAGAACATCTGTTACAAGCAACATCACAGTTGAATCTCACAGCCACAGCCACAAATGAGTGAAAGACGCAGACCACAAAAGAGCACACTAATTCAGTATATGAAATTCAAGAACAGGAGGAATTAAACTGCAGTGCTAGGAGTATTGGTTATCTGATTTTTTAGGAGGTAAAGGGCAGACAGNTATATAATTTATTTATGTTATATATATATATAAATCTGTTGGTTTGTGCACTGAAGATTTGTATATGTGTCTACACCTCAATAAACATTTTGTTTAAATGATAATTGAACTTTTCCTCACAATAGCTGCCAATTGCCAGAATTATGTACACAGTGGTGTTGCTAGCTTAGGGCTCTTTCCCTTAGCAGCCACCCACTTTGGGTTACCCACTTTTTTTTTCCCCACAAAGGAGTTCCTTTTAGAAAGCATGTATCCTGGCCACAACAAAATATTTTGCAATAAAAATTTGAACAGAGCTTAACAAAAACATTTTAACAAAAAATCATTTTAATTATACATGCAAATTCAGGGCAGATGTGTTCAGAGGAGCAACCCAAGTCCACTCACCACTAGAATAAAAGTAAAAATGAATAAGCATTTCTGAAATACTGCAAGGATTTTCCCCCTGGCTTCCAGAAAAGACTGGCAACAGAAATACAGAAACACCAGGATAAAGGCCTTTCTGGGAAGATGGGACTTGAATTCACAGACAGTGCTGGATGACTGGGGGAACTTAACTCAGCTTTGAAGTCTAGGAGCGCCCCTTATGGGGGAAAGATGAGGCCCATTTGGGGGCGACCCATTCTATCCTTTCATATATACATGTTTTGCCTCATTTAACACCTTTAAGATCAGTTGCATTATAAAGTAAGGCTTTCAGACATTAAGCAACTTTCCTCCAAAGTCAAAGAGCTTTTGGTTGGGGACCCCGATTAGAGTCTTGTCTAACTCCCAGATGGTGTGACATGCCTTTTCTATTCTTACTGGCTGGCTTTCTTAAGAGTGGCTTCTAGACTGAAATGTTTGGAAAGGAGTTAAAGATTGCCTAGATTAGTCGTGGTACATTTTCCCCCCAGTAAAGTGCATGGTATTTTTTGGTTTTTGTCTATTTTGATAAAAAAAATGTGTGAATTTACCCTGTCACAAGTCAAATGGAACTAAACTTGGTGACTTACAATCCACACAAATGTTTTTACCATTTATCCTGTTTTGGTTTGTTCGAATTTGTTTCTCCTTCTGAGAATTTTGGAGGAGGGGAAAATGAGCATGATCCTCGACTTCAACCCTACTGACTGCTCTTGGGTACCTGTTCAAGGCACACACTGGTGACTGTGGCAGTTTACCTCTAGTTGGAACCAACAGCTTGTCTCTAGTTGTTAACTGGCTCTGTACTCTTGACATTGGAACCTAACAGAACTTCAGTCTGGAAACCAACTGCCAGCTCCAAACACCTCCCTTCCCCACCAGATCCCACTCACCAGCCATGCCAGCCATGTTTTCACATAGAGCCTCCTGATGTGATCTCCACATATTAGAACCTAGGGAAATGCACTGCGTATGGAAATCCTTATATGAAAGCCATGCCTTCAAGAATTTCAATATTGCCAGTTTTTCTTGGCTCTTCATCAGTCTTTCACAAGTAGCTGTGATGCACTAGTTACCCAGACAGACCTGGGGCAGTCTAATCAGATTCTATTGTCACACAGTCTGTTTGCAATTGAGGATGCTTCTTTAGGGAGGCAGAGAGGAGCCTCTTACATTCCTGAGGTGGCAAAGGGATGCACATGACAGTCACTCGAAGTGCATTTGCTGCCTTTATGTTTCCAAATAAGAATCATGGAACCCTTTAGAAGTCTGCTTTAACCAAAGTCATAGTTTATAAAAGTTGAGAAGCTCTGGATAATTTGGGTGAATTTTGATATTAACAAAACTTTAATTAGAGGATATAAAGTAGAAATGGAGGATTCTGGTTTTATTAAAATGAGAAACCCACATAGTGGGAATCTTTTTTCTCTCTTAGAAATACTGAGGAAAAGCTTGTGACCCTCTCTCCACCTCTCACTCATACCCCTGTGCAGGGGAGCAAGTAGTTCAATCTGTTTTCTCTGTTCCTCCTGCCCTGTGACAAGGTCACTGGACCTTGGATTCTCTGCCCTGTGCTTGCTGGTCAAAGTCAGTTCAGGAAAAAGACTGGGAGCCCATTTTGGGATTGGGTCTAAGCCATGTATCTCTGTGTAGTTTGCCAGTAATAAAGCTTATTTGAAAAAAAGATTATGTGCTTGTAGGAGACACATATTTCCAACATCCAAGAAGTTCAGGTAATGCTAGAGAACACTACAAAGAAAAAATACTCCAACAACTTGGCTTAAGAGCTAAACCACCATCCATAAAATTGCAATTCTCTGTGTGTCCCTTCTTGTTCCCATTCTTCTCCCACACAATTCCTATCACAGAGGGAAGCACTACTGAACTTTGCATTTATCATTCTCCTGAATATTTTCATATTTATACTTACGCATTCCTTAACAGTACCAAATTTTGTGTTGCTTAGTTATATTTATATATGAATAGTATCATATTAACAGATTCTCATAAAAATTTCCTTTTTTCTCTTGAGTAACGTATTTTACTCAATATTATGTTGTCAAGGTTTATTCATGTTGATAGATGTATTGCTAGTACATTCATCCTAACTGATTATAGCATCCCCATGGATTAATATACTGCATCTTTATGGTGATGGATATTCAGGGTGTTGGCCATATTTCACTATTGGAGGCATGCTACTATGAATATTCTCTGATATGCCTTCATGTACGCATACGTGAGAGTTTCTCTAGGGTCTGTATCTCAGAGGAGAATTACTGCATCCTATGGTAAGTACATTTTTACTGTTACAGTATACTGCTAAGCTAATATTTGTACCTCTGATTCCTCATCTTTTTCTTAGTTACTGCAGATCCCACAGGAGAGAAGACTTACGCTTCCTCCTTCTTCTCCCTCAGGTAACCTTCCTTCCTCTTCCTTTTGCCTCATGAATGCCTTATCATTTCTTAAAACTCTGCTAAGTTTGTCTATCCTGTGAAAGTTTCCCTGGGCACAACAGATAAAGCGATCCCTCCCCCTCATTTGAGCTTTCATGGCTGGTGCTTCTATGTGGGAAACCCAATCGATCCTACCTGTGTATATATTGGAATGAATTTCACAATGGCTATACTCTCCAGAAGAGAAATTAAAGAGCAGACTTCAAAAAACCTTTCTATAGAGACATTATGTCCTTCTATCGATTCCTCATCACCCCAAACTCCCACAATTAGATTTTTTTTAATAGTTTATTGTCAAATTAGTTTCCACATAACACTCAGTGCTCATCCCCACAAGTGTCCTCCTCCATGCCCCTCCCCCCTCCCCCCACATCCATCAGTCCTCAGTTTTTGTCAGCATTCAAGAGTCTCTCATGGTTTGCCTCTCTCCCTTTCCCCCACCATTTCCGCCCTTCTTCTCCCCCTTGTTCCTCCGTCAAGTTCCACAATTAGATTTTTTAAAAATGTTTTATTTATTTCTGAGAGAGAAAGAGAGAGAGAGAGAGAGACAGCAGGGGAGGGTCAGAGAGAGAGAAAGACACAGGATCTGAAACAGATTCCAGGCTCTGAGCTGGCAGCCGGCACAGAGCCCAACACGGGGCTCGAACCCACGAACTGGTGAGATCATGACCTGATCATGACCTGAGCCGAAGTCGGACACTTAACCAACGGAGTCGCCCAGGCGCCCCAGCCACTCAGGCACCCCCAAACTCCCACAATTAGAAAGGCTACTCAACAACAGCAACCTTGGCATTGCCCTTGATCATCTCTTAACTCAGGACACTTGGGTTCTTTATGGAAGGTGGAATGTAAAATCAATTTTGTTAACTCTAACACCTACACACACACAAGTAATACAGTTCTACTCACATTCTCCTGCCATCTACTTGATCAGAGAAGGAACACATGTAAAACTATTATAACAAGAAAAATCCATGTGTGGTATTACAAAGTCATGGGGCTCTGAAAGCTGGAAGAGTTCACAGGTGATATCAACAGAATCTCCCTTCAATAAACAAGAAAAATCTCTTGAGGTGATTTTTCACCCAAAACAACACAGCCAATTAGTAACAAAGTCATTTTGATAATTTTGACAAAACGATAACTCATTTTCTTTAATGCAGCATTTATAGAACACTCAAACACGCCACATCTCTATGTATATGTTAATTAGGACAAACCCAAGGAATTTAATTTTGCTAAAACTGCTTTCCTGTAGATCTACTCTGTGACTATTGCCATATAAGGTATATCATGGGCCTTACAGAAGACATTATTATCACTAGAGTTTTCACAAAACTTATGTTTCATCTGGTGGCAGTAAAACAGGAAAATGGTGATACCTGAGTGTGTAACAGGATGTAAACTTTGAAGTTTCAACTGAGGCGGTGAAATAAAATAGATGAGAAATTCCAAGATGCGATACCTTACCACCTGCAGACATTTCAAAGTAATTCTGAGAGTTTTATGGATCTGAAACCCACAAGGAAGATAAAAAGAGATCAAAAGAATAGAAATTAGGAAGAATAATTTTTGTAAATTATTTATTTGGAAAAGTTATGCTATGACATCCCCCATCCTTTATCTTCTCACCATCTTACTTCAAATTTATAGAAGGTCTTTGGCAGAGCTGTTTGGCTCTGTGTTCCAAAATCTGGGGTAGGGTGCGGGGGGAATTGCGGGAACTTGGGGAGTGACATATGCCTGAAGAATAAAGGAGAGAGGCTGGATGGAATGGCCTGCAGTTACAAGGCAGATGGTGTTGGGGGGGGGAGGGTCTTGGAAAGTCGTTGAGCTCCCCTCTGTGTGAATTATCAGTCTTCTGATATGAAGTCTCATTGGGAAGTTCAGCCATTTAAGTAGGAACCCTAATAAAGTGTGGTTCTTCCAGAGGGCAAGGAGATCTATAGAATATATGTGGAGTAGACTACCAGAGATACGCATGGAGTACAGATAAAGACCACACTAACCAAAAGTAAAAGCCCTGTCCATGTCTGTAGAGTCCCATTTAGAGAAGTTTAGTAGTAAAGCCATCAAAGAATCCACGGAAATGCCCATGAAAGCTTAGCTGAACCCATCAGCCAGAACCCATCTCATAAGCCAAACTTATAACTGACCAACTAAGAATGTTCTCAGTCTATACCCATTTCTCCCCCTGCATCCAATAGAGGATCGGTTGTCAACTTAACCTTAAGAAAACAGGTGAACAGATAATAGAGAATGAAGGAAGAGCTAGTCATACTTCATTCTCCAAAATATACACTGGCCTACTTGGGCTGCCCCAACTTAGTGAGCGGGCTGGGGAGAGGGCCTGTACTTTTTTTAAAAATGTTTTATTTATTTCTAGGAGAGAGAGAGAAAGAGACAGTGTGAGCAGGGGAGGGTCAGAGAGAGAGGGAGTCACAGACTGAAACAGGCTCCAGGCTCTGAGCTGGCAGTCAGCACAGAGCCCGACGTGGGGCTCGAACCCACGAACCGCGAGATCATGACCTAAGCGAAAGTCGGACGCTCAACCGACTAAGCCACCCAGGCACCCCATGGGGCCTGTACTTTTAAATGAAGACTAAAGTATTAATTTGTAGATTACCATGCTCATTATTCATTGGGCATTTCTAACTCATCTGATTTTGATATACAAAATGATTGGTTATCTATTATTTCCCAGAATGTCCAGAAAATGATACATTGTGCCAAAACTTTCAGTGGCCTGGGTACCTGTCCCTAATTGAAATAATTAAGAGTTGAAGATAAAAATAAAGCCATGTTTTGATTACATTCCATGAGTCCTGATTGTTCCATATTACAGTTACAAATATTACCAAGTGCCAGGCACTTTAAATGATTTCACGGAGTTCTTCTCATTCAAGTTGGATATTAATACACTCGCTTTTCAGAAATAGTTCAGAGAATTTAAAGCACTAATGTAATTAAATACATTACCACGTATTAAAAAAAACCTGCCTTCTAGTATTCGGTATCAGAAGAACCTGCATCCCCCTGACAAACAAGGGCAGCTGTGTGGTTCTAAAGGCCATTTTCCTCGTATCTCATGGCATCAGGTAGTATTGCAGACAAATAGCAGGATGAAACAACAGAATAAGTAGCAGAATATTCTACAGGTGTAACGTAAATAGTAAGTGGCATTTTCGTGTCAAATCCAAAAGAAAACCCACGTGAACCACACAAAAAGTCTTAGAACGGACTATCAGTATTGACTAAAGTCACTTAAAAAGGCACCAAAGAGAACTTATGTTCATAACACAGTGCAAATTTCTTAAAATCTTCCACTCCGTTTCTCTTCTAATCTCATATAATCAGCTACCCTCAGTTCCCCCCCTCGACCCTCAAAAGCATCCAAAACTCTCTTCCCTAACTCAGAGAGTTTACTGACTTCACTCTCTAAATTCTCTTGCTAGCTTGTCAGAGCTACGGTTTCCTCTGAGAAGTTCTTTACTCTTTGTAATAATAACAGAGCAAATATTTCTCCCTTCTTTCACCCAGTCTACCCTGACCTTCATCACCACAATCAACATGCTGAGAAGGGTCAGAGGTGATGGGAGAGGGGAATAGCCATAAATATTTTATGTTACATTTTATCTCTCACGTGGGAGTTCACAGAATGGGAATCTATTTGTACTTTTGTAACAGGGCGACTTCAAACAATAATAGCGATTATACTGGGCTTCAAAGGAGGGGATGAGTTTGAGTACTTGTAATATTAGTATATCAACAGTATGTCTACTCTCTTATTCCAAATGCTAAGAAGGTGAAAGACAAATTCAAGTACAGTTAACCCCTGGACAGCGTGGCGGTTTGGGCAGCTGACCGCCCCCACCCCTGCAGCCAAAATTCACATGTAATTTTTGACCCCCCCAAAAAACATAACTACTAATAGCTTACTGTTGACTGGAAACCTTGCTGATAATATAAACAGTTGATTAACAGAGATTATATGTATTATATACTGTATTTTTACAATAGAGTAAGCTGGAGAAAAGAAAATATTAAGAAAACCATAAAACGCATTTACAACACTGTATTTATCAAAAAAAAAAGTCCATATGCAAGCGGACACACAAAGTTCAAACCCATGTTGTTCAAGGGCTAACTGTATTCTCAATCATAAGACATATTCTCCTACCTTTCAAAGGTATTTCCTGAGGAGAGCCGCCATCACTAAGTGTAAGCTCTAGGAAACCTATAATCAGTTTCTCTCTCTAATTGAGTACTTTCTTTCCTTAAGTTCTGGTAGAAGCATGAAAATAATTTACTGATTTAGGAACTGGGTGGAGTAGACCACAGGAGGACAAATCAAAAACATCTGGAATGAACTAGTTGCAAGAGAGAGGGAGAGAGTGAGGGAGGGGGAGGGAGTGAGGAAGGTGGGGGGGAGGGAGAGAGAAGGTTTTCAAATGAAACAAAGTACAGATGATTTGGCCAAATTTAAGCCAAGCCAAACACTCACATTAAACATTGCACTTGGGTCTGGTTCAATAGCGGGAGCCGGCAAGAGGAGCGTCAGCCAACATTGCATCAGACGCACATTGTGGATAGAGGAAATGAGTTTAGTCAAGCCAGCTGTGACTTCAAAGGGGCTGCTCTCTCAGAGAACAGTGGGAAAGGGTTCCCTCTTCAGTGAGGATAGCAAAGTTCAGCCAAAGCCAACGGACTTCAGGAGGAGGAAAATTACATTCAATGTACAAGAAAGGCTATTTTCCTTCCATGAAGTGGCTGTTACAGAAAAGGAAGGAAGATGATAAAGAGAGGTGGTGAGAAGAAAAGATTCTGACACTCATTTGAGAACTGGAGTCTTACGTGTATAATTACAAAATGGGGTGTTTGTGTGTAAAGAAGGTTGTTTCTCAGCTCAGACACCTCCTTGCCTGAATCATATTTCCAAATCTGTGGGAGTAGGGACCATAGGATTCCTCCCCCAACTGATTCCCACAGAGAGTTTCCTTCCCCCTTTGTACTTCATGAAAACCACACATTGCTTTCAAATTATTCACTCAACACAAATTTACTAAGGGACAAACAGTAGTTTGGACCCTGGGAATACAAAGACAAACAAGACAGTTCTTGTCCAAGGAGTTCAAGGTCTGAAGGAGAACTACACACATGAACAGAGGCTTATGGTATTGAACAATAAATCTGATGTTAAATCAGTGATTCCCAAAGTGTGATCACCTTGACCAGCATCAGCATCATGGGGTGGGGTGGGGAGCTTGTTAGAAATGCAAATTTTGGGTTCCTGCCCAAACCTACTGAATCAGAAAGCTGAGGTTGATTTAATAAGCTCTCCAGGTGATTTGGATGCATGCTAAAGTTGTAGGATCCCATTGATAGTGGAAAGCAGAAGACTTTGGAGCAGAGAGACAACACAAGGCCAACCTGGAGTGCCTCTGCCATCTCTATCTCACTTCTCAGTCCCTTCTAGGCTAGATTCTAAATAGGTTGCTCCCTGGTAATTCACAAGAATGATACACAAGTGTATATCTTGTCTGTATTGTCAGTTATAAGAACATCAAGGGAAAGGGCTAATTCCTTTTTTATGTTTTTCATTTCTCCTCCTTTCAGACATCAGCCCAAAGAAGATATGGGCATCGAAACTGACTTTGATTTAGAACTTAGACTGGTGTGTGGGTTATACATTCACAAGGAGAAATTGGCGAATATATACTTAAAATTTTTCATAACTCTCGTAGGTTGCAGGAGAACATAAGTGTTACCTCTCCCAAGCACTTATTTGATGCTTGAATCCTCTCTGTGATATCCTTGTGAAGGGTGTGTTCTTATGCCTGAGTGACTCCATTGATCCCACTATCTCCGGATACACTTTACTTCCTTTCAGACAGCTCTGTTAGGAAGAGCTAGCTTCTTCTGGGCTAAAATTTACCATCATTTAAATTCCATTTGTTCATATAGTCCTATCCCTTGGGAACCCATAGCAAAGATACTTACATATTAATGTGACATATCTCAAGTATCTGAAGTTAGTAATTATGTAGCCTATGACATGGGTTAAACTCATAGATGCTGGAATAAGATTGCCTGGATTCAAATTTCTGTTCTGTTACTTATGATTGCTATGACCTTGGAAGAGTTATTTACTTTCTCTGTAGCTTTATATATATATATATATATATATATATATATATATATGTAGGTGTATATATATATATACACACATATAATAGCATTACATAAAGGGCTTTTGTAAGGAGTGCATGAAATAATATATGTAAATGTACCTGGAAGACAGTAAATTCTCTAAAAATTTGACTATTATTAATCATCATTATCATAGAGAGCTTGTCAGGTGTATGACCTAGGTCATCTTTCTAATTCTTTAGTCACTCATCAGGTGAGCCTGTTCACTCCCGTGGCTTCATCTATATGTTGGTGAAAATGTCTCTTCATTTTTCTCTCAGAGCACACAGCTAAATGCAAGGGGCCAGTTGGGACCATATGCATCGTTCTGGCTACTGTAATTGGGGTAGAAATGATGCACACCACTTTCATTCCTGGTCCATAACATCCTGAGACACCCTCCATTCTCCTTCTCTTGGTTCATCAGCGAGTTGAATACATAGGAAGAGTGCCAGACGAGGATGCCAAGAAGGCTCCAGAGTGATGAAGCCCTGAGCTGGAAGAAGCCCTTGATCTCTGAGTCAGTGCTTGGTGGGGGAGCTGCCTACGAAAGCCACCAGACTAGAATGTCCACCTGGGGTTTAGTGTGAGCAAGAAATAAACATTTATTGAGCTAAATCATTGAGATGTTACAGTCTATCAGGCATAACACAATGACTCCCTCATTTATATGTATTGCTCAGACTTTGCTTCTGAGCCCGAGAACTATATAGTTCAATTTCTATTCAGCCTTTCTACAACAGGCCCTCAAGTAGGGTAGTAAGTCAACTCAAGGCTTCAAGGATCAGACCATCTGTGTTGAAACACCAGTCCTGCCAGGTACCAGCAATTGGACCATTCATTGGGTGAATTATGTAAATATTCATGACTGGATATACCTCACAGATGCTAGACTATTAAATGGGTAGATGTGTATAAACCACTTAGAACAATCAATGATCCATAGTAAATGTTCGATAAATACTGTGGCAAAATTATTGTGACTATCCTATTCCAAATTTGCTCCTTTCCCTTGACTTTCCATATGAATAACTGGTCTTTCCCTACCACCCGACAGCTGTTAAAACCAGAAAGTTGCAACTTAATGTTTTTTTTTTTTTTAATGTTTTATTTTATTTGTAGCAGAGAGAGAGAGACAGCGTGAGCAGGGGAGGGTCAGAGAGAGAGGGAGTCACAGACTCTGAAACAGGCTCCAGGCTCTGAGCTGGCAGTCAGCACAGAGCCCGACGCGGGGCTCGAACCCACGAACCGCGAGATCATGACCTAAGCGAAAGTCGGATGCTTAACTGACTAAGCCACCCAGGCGCCCCAGAAAGTTGCAACTTAATCTTGACTCACCTTTTTTTATCATCCCATATGGAACAAATCACCACAAATTAATTGATCATATTCCCTAAATATTTCTCAAACCCACCCACTTCTATTACTCTTTTTTTATGCCCTACCCATTTTAAAGTCACCAGAATACATGGCTCTATTATAGTTGTATCCTTCCTAGTCTTTTCAAACCACCCTCCTGCCCCTTAAATTCATTCTTCACTTGGAAATGGAAATATTCTTTTTAAAATTCAAATCTTATCTGGTCATTGCAATATTTAAAAGGTATAAATACATTTGATTGCTCTTTTGAAAGACCAAATACCTGACCCATTACTTCAGCCTCTCCTCATAACCCACCTCATGACTTTATCTCTGGAGTTAGGCCATGCTGGGCTTGTGTTGTCTTCATAGAGGTGCCATAGTTTGTCCTATTTTTGAAGTTTTCACATGTTGGCTATTTCTGCTTGGAATGAACTTTCTTCCCACTCCCAGTTTACCTAATTAGTTGGTGACCATTCTTTACATTTCAGCTTAAGTGCTACACTGCTCAGATAACCTTCTTCACAATCTCTGCCCAAACTAATTAAAGATATGCCCACATAGCACCCACCATACTCCTTCATTCATCTCAGTGCACTTGCCATTATTTGTACAAACATGTCTTCCCAGGTAGGCAGAGAGCTTTAGGAGGGGCAGGGACCTCTAGTTTATGGTTCTTTCCTGAATACATTGGCTTGTATTGAGTGTGTGTGTGTGTGTGTGTGTGTTAAGTGTGAGTATGAGTCAGATTAGGGGACTCTGTGTATGTATCCCACATGATTTTCTTTTTGGTTGGGCTGAGAACAAAAAGCCCTACAATCAATTCATGTACCTAATTAAAGTCACCTGCACATTAACATAATCCAGCATTTAACCTTTTGAGATCAAAATCTAGTTGGTTTGGCAAACACATAAAGTAGAAACCATATTATAGTACATACATGCTGTCATAATAGAATGATTCTAAGACCTTCATGGGGCACCTGCGTGGCTCACTTGGTTGGGTGTCTGACTTTGGCTCAGGTCATGATCTCTCAGCTCTCTGTGTTAACAGCTCAGAGCCTGGAGTCTGCTTTGGATTCTGTGTCTCCCTTTCGCTTTGACCCTCCCCTGCTTGCTCTCTCTCTCAAAAATAAATAAACATTAAAAATTTTTTTAAAAGAATGCTTATAAGACCTCCATTGGCACAGTTATTTAGGATGAGCCAGAAAGTAGTTTCTAGAAAGTGTTTCTAGAAAAAGTATTATGAGTGTTCTCATATTCTAAACATCAAAAAAAACTCCTTCCATGGTTCACAAATTATACGTGATATCAGATCAGATAAAGAAATATAGGAAAGATGTTTCCTTTGCCTCCAGAGACATGTCTAGTAAGAACTTACTCCGGCTGAGGTCAAAGAGATTGCTGCCTGTGTTCTTCTCTAGGATTTTGGTGGTTTCCTGTATCACATTTAGGTCTTTCATCCATTTAGAATTTATTTTTGTGTATTGCGTAAAAACGTGGTCCAGTTTCATTCTTCTGCATGTCACCATCTAGTTTTCCCAACACTATTTGTTGAAGAGACTGTCTTTTTTCCATTAGATATTCTTTCCTGCTTTGCTGAAATGAATTAACCATATAGTTGTGGGTCCATTTCTGGGTTTTCTGTTATGTTCCATCAATCTAAATGTCTGTTTTTTGTGCCAATACCATACTGTCTTGATGATCACAGCTTTGTAATGCAGCTTGAAGTCCAGAATTGTGATGCCTACAGCTTTGCTTTCTTTTTCAAAACTGCTTTCCTTAGGAAAGGTTGTTAAAAACAAATTGGTGTTCAGAATTAAACCAGGTGGTTTTTATATCAAGAAAAGATTTGTGTTATTGTATGTTGGTCCACGATTGGATAAAGTACCTTATTAGAGAAGGAATGAGAGAGGGTCTCTCTGAATAGCACAATCAAGAGAAAATATGTTCTGGCAGGGGACCACGGTGGAGTGGACTCAACAAGGTCACAGAGGCTCAGTGATGAGGTTTCAGAGTCTAGCTTCAAACCTGCCGCCTCTCCTTCTGGTGCAACATATGGAATTCCACTCAGTAACAGTTTTGTTTTCTTTCCGTCTGTAAACTGGGATTGGTGGCCCCAAGTCATCAGATTGTTTTTTATGATACTAGATATTCATGAGGCCCATTTGGGTAAGATAGCCTAGTGCCTGGGTGGCTCAGTTGAATAAGCATCCTACTCTTGATTTTGGCTCAGATCATGATCTCACAGTTTATGAATTCGGGCCCTGCTTCGGGCTCTGTGCTGTCAGTGGAGCCTGCTTCCGGTCCTCTGTCTCTCTCTCTCAAAAATAAATAAATATTATTAAAAAAGAAATTTTTCCTGGGGTTACCGCCTAATCACTGATAAAAGGTATACTTTTACCTATGTCGTGGTGCTCTCTGTATTGAGCTCCTTCCATTAATTCTTAAAGGATTGTCNTACCGCCTAATCACTGATAAAAGGTATACTTTTACCTATGTCGTGGTGCTCTCTGTATTGGGCTCCTTCCATTAATTCTTAAAGGATACTTCTCCCATTGGGCACCTGGGTGGCTCAGTCAGTTGAACTCTGACTTCAGCTCAGGTCATGATCTCGCGGTTCGTGGGTTCGAGCCCCGCGTCGGGCTCTGTGCTGACTGCCAGCTCAGAGCCTGGAGCCTGTTTCGGAATCTGTGTCTCCCTCTCTCTCTGACCCTCCCCTGCTCACGCTGTCTCTCTCTCTCTCTCTCTCTCTCTCTCTCAGAAATAAATAAAACATTAAAAAAAAGATTGTCTTCTCCATTAAAAAAATAATTTTAAAAAAGTGGATACTGCCAAGAAAGAAACAAATCAAGCTAAGGCTCAGTTCTTCTAAGTCCTCATAAGCATCCTGAGCTATATTAGATGATGTGCATCAAATTTAAACAGAAGACATTCTCTTTCTTACAGAGGTTTGTGGTCATATTTTCCAGAAGAGTTTAAAAAAAAGTCAAAGTAAGTGGCCCAAATTCAACAACACTAGTACTTTCTTCTGCCCTCAGTCAAAGGAAAAAAAATTGACAGGAGCCTTTGGCACTGGCAAAAGCTTTTCAGTAGTCCCTGAAGCACGTGGGATTTCTCTTCTTCTTTAGAGTCATGACCAACACTCTGTCACCTTCCCTGGTTCCAATAAAACTCTGTGATGGGTTTTGGGTTACACTCCTTCCAAGAGGACTCCCTGTCAGTCCTCAAGTGGCCTTTGTTGTCCACAGCCCCTTGCAATGAAGTGGAGGGCAAAGGTCTTGGTTACACCCACCACCGAAATCAGACTCAGCTACACTCCATGAGGAACGTATTAAAGGGTGGAAACCAGCATCCATCCTCCCAAAACAAAAGCAACAGCTTTGCAGCTATTCCCTCCCCCCGCCCCCGTCTTTGTTCTTGATGGTTCTATAACTCATTGCCTCTGACACTGGAGATTGCTAGGACTTCTTAGCAAGCTCTGACCTGCACAGAAAATAAAAGAGCATACAGCAAAGGAGTCAAATCAAGTCTTGGGAATTTTTTTTTAAAGAGAAGAGGTTGAACAAGTTTCAATACAAAAGCTTATAAATCCCTCTATGTATTTTCCCCATTGTAATAGTTCCAGCCAGTGCCTTGTTATTATTCACTCCATGTTTGAATAATGGAATGCTTAGATCACTATTTCATCCAGGGAAGGAAATGCTGTATATTCTAAAAAAGCACTCTGAATAGAGTGCTCTCCCTCTGGGAGGCCATACTTCACTGAGTTTTCCTAATTGCTAAATGCACAGCTCTGGCTTGAAATCCAAGAATTTGAAGAATTGCAGAACATGTACCAACACTGGTGAAAATCAGACCATAGCAGATTCTAGGGCCTTCATTATCCAAGAAAACCTTTCCAGGTCCAGTTTGTTGTGTCAAGATTTTATATCTATATACACAAACACCGTATTATTATAACATGTCAATATGTGTGTAGAACATGAATTAAGAGAGAGAAAAGGCCTAAATTCTGGTCCTCTGACATTGCTATCCAGCAGTGGATTGAGTCTGGAAAAGTTCTCAGCCTCAGTTTCCTCATCTGCTAACTGGGGATAATGAGTTTTTCTTCGTCACCAGTAGTTAAGGTTCTCTTACAGCCCTAATGAGATAATGCAGATCCAGAGGCTCGATGCTACAGGGTATGTTCAATAACTTTTCAGGGAATGGGATTTTCTTCCATCATGTGCTCTCTTGCTGTCTCTCTCTTTCTCTCTCTCTCTTTCTCTGTCTCTCACTCTCTAAGCCAAACTGATTCAGGGGATATTTTGTTAAATATTAACATTTAACATTGTTAAATCTGCAGCAACTCTGATAGCTTCTATGGGAGCTGACTTGGACAGCGGAGAGCACTGCTCTGAGCAGGCCACAGTCTCCTCTCATTTCCTATCTAAATCATTCTGAAGAAGTTAATTCAAATGGGACAATCCACCCATTGTTTGAAAGAAGCCCAAGTTTCTTGAAAATCTAATTTTCGGGTTCATTCCCCCAGGTGAGCAGTAATATGCACTTAAGACAATGCTTTACGATAAAAAGAGTTTGAGTTCAACTTTACTCGTTCCAATTGGCATATGCAGCTATGTGTGCAGTAACTCTGAGCTTAAGATGCAAATTACTTGAAACAACCCAACACCCAATCACTGGGGAAGCACATTCGCTGCATGGATCATTATACAACCATGAAATAGTGATGAAACTTCTTTTCGAGTATGAGGAAGTGCTCATGTTATATACCGTTAACAATAAAGCAAGATTCACATTTGTGTAAGCTGTATTATATCAATTCTGTGTCAATGAGTTTTGTTGATTGTGATGGACTCCAGCGCATATAAGCAGAGAGCAGCTTCTTCTTTTTTTAGCTGTCCCTTTAAACCTGAGCAGCGGGCTCCTAGAGGCAGGCTTTGAACTTTTCTGGGTCACCTCAGATTTTTAGATATATTCTCTGGTCACCTTCAGGCATAAAAACAGTCTCATTTCGGGGTGTCTGGGTGGCTCAGTCGGTTAAGCATCCGACTTCAGCTCAGGTCATGATCTCATGGTCTGTGGGTTCAAGCCCCGTGTCAGGCTCTGTGCTGACAGCTCACAGCCTGGAGCCTGCTTCGGATCCTGTGTCTCCCTCTCTCTTTGCCCTTCCCCCACTCACACTCAAAAATGAATAAAAATGTTAAAAAATGAAAAGAAAAAGAAAACAGTCTCATTTTAATAATTAAAGCATCCAGTCCAGTGTCTACCACCACCACTACTGCAACTGAAGATTTCCCTTCTTTGCCAGCTCAGATCCCACTTCATGCTTGGGAGCCTGTAGTGAGGAAGGGATCCATGGTTAGTTTCTTTTCTCTCCTCTCTTTCCCTCTGTTCTCCCTCACTAGCCTTCCTTAGGCTCCCCAGCATTGAGGCAGGCTTGGATATAATCGGGTCGCTGTGCCCTTGAGGGTGGCATGCTGCGGATGACTTCTCCTGGAGCATCTTCCCTGAGTCCACCTCCATCTGCAGCTCCAATACCCTGTTCCTGGCCCTCAGACCACCTTTTGCTTCTAAGTGTCAGCTCGTGATCTGGTGGCCCACCTCTCTGCTGAGTCACTTCACTATTTCAACTAGTTGAACGCTTTCAAAGCAGCCCAGACCTCTTATGGTAGGGTTATTGATGTATTTGAGCAAATGAGTGGCTATGCCCTAGTGTAAAATAGTAGCTTGTGTCATACAAAACCACCGTCACTAGTACCAACATTGGACAAAGTTATGTGCCATATGCTAAGAGGATGTCAAAATGTCCCTGTCATCATTATTGCCCTCAAGATACTAACAGTCTAGTAGGGAAGAAAGATGTATCCACAAACCAACTTCGAAGACAAGCAGGAAGAAACATTTGCCCTGCCCTGCCTGGTTTCCCAAAGCAAGCATGACATTGAACTCTTACTGTCTTCCATGACACTCTGGAGCCTTCCTGTGGAGACTTCCTGTGGACTCACAGGATGCAGGTCTATGCCTTGGTCATCTTTACTGCATCAGTTCCACCCATGGCCTATGATAGGAATAAGGATGTGTTTATAAATTCAGTGATTGAAACAAATGTCAAGTTTTGGGGAAGGAGTTGATAAACTCTAAGAATCAGATTTTTTTTTTTTTTTTTTTTTTGTAGCGGAATGGTGTTAGAGTGTAAAATACGAAACTTGTTTCCAGGTAACTTGTCTTACCTTCCCTGTTTACTGTTCTGAACCTGTCTAGCTCCAGGTTGATAATGCCTTCCTTACTATTGGGTGCTAATAAATTTAGGGTGAGATAGAGTTTTTAGGATATTTTGTTAGCTGCATATGTGCTCTGCAAGTATTAGTAATTATTTGAGCAATGAATATAATAATGCTAGGAAGACCAATTCATTGCCACTGCTAAGGCTGAAGCTCATTTGACCTTCTCTGAAACTCATCAGGCACATCTGGATAATGGGTACACAAATGATTACCTCACTGCATTACTATGAGAATTAGTATATGCAAAACATCTAGAGCATAGGGAGGATTCAATAAACGTAAAAAAGTTCATTTGACTTTATGAAAAGTATTAATTACTAATTCTGGGGTAGCTACAGATTCCTATTCCATTATAACAAGTACAAAAATAGGATTGGCTTTATGGAAACAATGCCCTGTAAATGAACTTCTTCTAAGCCACAATTAAAGCAAGATGGTAGAGTTGCCTCTCCTAGTAGGTAATGAGCCCGTATCCTGGAATGGTTCACGTTCAAGGTGATGACTGTTCAGAGAGGTGCTGAACGCAAATTAGATTAGATGGCTTTGAGGATACCTTCACTGGAGATTTTTACAAGTTTGAAAAGTCAGAAATTTATCATTCAACAAACAAAAATTTGCTGTGCTAGGCACGCTTCACAAAATTCCCTAACCACATAGAACTTATTTATATTGGAAGGAGACAGACAACAAACAGATTAATGAATCAATGTTGAGTATTTCAGGTAATGATACCTACTAATATGAAACCTAACATTTTCAAAGGGAGCCGAGTTTTAAAGTTTAGAGCAGTACCCAATTTCAAACCTGAGTGGCAGGAAGGCAAAGAGTTTCGGACGCAAGGGCCTCTGAGTCCCAGATCTGTCCTTTTCCGAGCACTTAATATCATCTGATGCAGATGGATCCCTGGTCAGTTGAGTGAACTAATTAATAGTTGATAAGTTTCATCGGGGAGAAGATTTCTATCACGAGGGGTTCAGTATCCTTCATCAAAGCATCCAGGCGATACTATGAATTTTTCCCCTCTGGTTAATCAGGAAGGCTAAACCCAGGAGAAGGGTTAAACAAGGTCAGAAAGATGGAAAAACACCTACAATTGGCATTCTAGAGCACATGATTGTATCTATTTATACATTCCTCCAGGGACACAAGGTAAAAAGGCTTCAATATGCACAGATAAGATTTTCAAAGATCCTGAAAAGTTAACTGAAACATTCAATCCACTAAGAGAAGATTAGTCATAAGTATCTGCTACTAGATAATATTAGTTTATTCCTTTTTATCAGAAAAGCTCAGTACAACTTAGAATAGCAATTTTGATACATTTGGCCTGTTTCAAAGACTGGATTAGACTATGTTTAAACAGAGACACTGACACATTTCTAGGTTTAACCTTACACATAAATAATTCCTAAAGTGATTTCGCATCTATTATTTAACAGCTTTATTTCTGCACAAACAAACCTAGGAGTTAAGCAAAATAGGACTTCGGATTTCAGGTGGAGGCAGGTTTTTGATGAACGTAGGTTTTCGATGTCACAGGTTTTCACATACTTGCTTAACCCCACCCAGCTGGGGGCTCTCAAACCTTAACAGGCATCCAAGGGAGGGAAGTATAGGAGCCATGTATTCCCTCAATTCTTCATACACAAACATGGCAGTCACTGGCACGGGGACTGAGGCTCACAATTCAGGAGAGGGAAGAGTAACTCCGCAATAGCTATAATAAAACATGAAATGTGGAGAGCACCATTAGAAAGTTATGGAGTGTTATGGGAGTTCATGGGAGGAATAGATCACATTAATTTTCTTGTCAGAAGATCCCAGTGGGCTCTGTGGGCAGCTGTACTCAGCTCAGCTTGTGGGGGGGAGGGGAGCAAGAGCAGAATCACTGTGGTCCATTGTTCCAGACAATGCACCCAAAACGTCACAAAGGATTGGCCTTGTCAAATGCTTAGGGCAAACGCCTCTGCTTTCAAAAGACGTGCCCATGGACTCGGACTTCAGTCCAAAGACCAACCCTGGGCTGTGGGACTTTTAGTGCTGAGAAAGTTCCAGGCAGACCAAATGAGTCCATCATCCTACCTGGTAAGTTGGTCGTCCTACGTGCCCTCAGACCTGGCCAGTCTCCACACCTCAGCACACCCTGATGATGCCAACGCCTGTAGGCTGTCTGCGGACCCTCCCCTTCACCTGGCCATCAGGTCCTTCCTAGAATGGGCATCTGCGGCAGTGTTTCTCCATGGCTACCTCTCTTGCCTTCACTGTAGGTATTATGCCATTTTGTAGATACAATAGGCTCATTAAAGTTCAGGGCCTCACATGAGGACTGAAGCTCTCTGTAAAATCACAGAATTAGTGTACATGATCCGTGTAGGTAATTCTTAATCTCTCCTTTCAGTACCTCTATTATATTTGGCTCTGAAACTCTTAAAAGGGTCAACGGCTTGTCTTAAGGGATATCAGGATGAGATGGCGAAGGCAGGAACATTATATGTATTTTTTTGGTCAGTTTAAGGGAAAAGAGATCCTGGAGGATCTTTTAATCTTTTTAATTTTTAACTAAGCTTTTTAATTTTTTAATGTTTATTTATTTTGAAAGAAAAAGAGAGAACACATACAAGTGGGGGAGGGGCAGAGGGAGAAGGGGAGAGAGATTCCCAAGCAGGTTCTGCGCTGACAGCACAGACCTGGGGCTTGATCTCACAAACCATGAGTTCACGATCTGAGCTGAAACTAAGAGTCAGAAGCTTACCCTACTGAGCCACCCAGGCACCCCCAAAGCTTTAATTATGGAAGGGGAGCAGTCAGAGCTCTTAGGGTCTATGGCAGGAGAGGGATGAGCTCTAGACCTGACTTGGGGGGAGACTGGTAGCCCCAAGGGCAGATTCACTACAAGGCTTTGTAGACCTGTGGGCAGCTTGCTACCCTCTTCTTCATTAGGCCTGTTTTATAAGTCAGCAGTGAGATAAGCTGAATTATGTGGATGTGTTCACAAGACACTTCCCCCCCACCTCCCGCCCCTTTCCTGGAGGGATAAAAGACCAAAGAGGAGACTGTTACTGGCAAGGAAAGGCAGTGGTTGGAGTGGATTCCACAATTCCTTGGCCTCTTAAGCCTGAGGATGACTAGTTAAATAATTTGATGCACAGACCCTGACCACCATTCTAATGAGCTCTTGCAAGCCGACACAGAAAATTAATGATAATAAATTAATTCCAGAGAATTCCATTTTATGTACTCAATTATTAATGGTATTACAGTGTTATTAATGGTGTCAATTATTAATGGCATGAATAATTAAGAAATCCCATCCATGCTATGATGTACACGGGTTCCAGTGTTGAGCAAATTGCTCAGAATAAATAAATAAACATACCAGGATTCAGGAATCAGACCTATGATGTTCAGCCTTCAACATGTTTCTTGGAAAACACTGGTATATCTGTCATCAGACTAATTTTATTGAAGAGGTCTCTGTTACTAGGACTTCTACCCAAGTCTCTTATTATGAAAGTAACAAGAAAGTGGTTAGGGGATAGGGGACCCTGTTTCCCTGGAGGGTCTGCTTTCAGGGGAGAAATAGAGGAGACCCTGCCTGAATCTGGTGTCCACAGGACACTAGGTATGAGATGAGGGAGGGATGTGTGAATTTAGTGAATCCAGAAGAACTGACAGTTAGCCCAAGGCTGACTAGCTAGTATTGAGTTTAACTTGAAAGACGTCAGAAGCCCCAAGAAGCGACTGCCCCAACCAGTGCAACCAGATTGGGGTTCTGATAAGCAAAAATGAGGGAGGGACTTCAGGAAAGGTGTAGCCTCAAATGGGGCCATTGAATATCCTGCAATTTCTTCCTGAGCTCAAGTTTCTCATTTGTGTGATGGGGATGGTGTTTATTCTGAAGGCTGTTGGACAAAATGAATGTATGGTCAAGGTAAGTTCTCAACAAAAACTTCTATTACTCTTGTTGGTGATACTGTCATTATAAATGTTACAAACCAACTTGACCATTTTATAGGTGAAGAAATCGAAGCCTGAAGAATAGATGTGACTTGTCACTAAGTTTGTATATAGGATATCTTCCCCTCAAATGCTCATTAAATTAGTGTCTACTTGGAATCAGACCCCATGCTGGGCACAGTGATATAAAAATCAGTAACACGTGGGTGCCCATTATTTTGAAACACAACTTTATAGTACTCCAAAGCAGGAGTAAGCTGCCCCTTTCCCTTTGTGAAAAATGCTTATCAAATTATCCTACTTTGAGATAGCAGTGACAGCAATGATAGGGGTTCCAAGTTCTTGATGTACAAATATTTTCTATATACTCTCATTAAATTGTTTCTGTATGAAGAGCCAGATAGCAACTATTTGAAACACTGAGCCCTCTTTGTTGCAACTATTAACTCTGGTGTTGTAATGTCAAGGCAGTCACAGACAATATATTCACAAATGAATATGCCTGTTTACCAATAAAACTTTATTTATGTCCTTTGATATTTGTACTCAAAATAATTTTTGTGTGCCACAAAATACTGTTCTTCTTTTGATTTTTTCCCCTCCAAATTTTTAAAAATATAAAAGCTATTCTTAGCTTGTGGGGCCATATGAAAACGTACAGTAGGCCAGATTTGGCCTGTAGACCATAGTGTGCTGATCCAAAACATGAACTTGGTGCTGAGGGAACAGATATAAGGAGGCCAAGAGGTAGAAGAGGAAACTGGGAGAGGCTCCATACAGGAAGTGGCATGTGCACAGGGAGCTGGATGACAGAGCTGGTTTGGCAGGTAACAAGGGAATGAGCACAGGGAGTGAGCAAAAGCAAAGAATCTCAGAAGTGCAAGATGTGCTTGGGGAGTGGGGCCTGAACTTGTAGGGCCTGAGAAAAGATGGGAGGGAGAGGTGGGGAGACCCACGGTGGGAGAGAGGGCAGGAGGAAGGCCCTGGGCCACATCGTGGAGGATCAGAGTGTCCTTCTGAGAGACTGGACTTGAGAGGTGGGAAAGCCAAGTGATGAGATCCTGGGCCACAGCATTAGAACAGACTTGAGTGCAGAACTCATCACTCCCATTTTCTGGCCAAGAGATCATAGGCAAACTACTTACGCTGTCTGAGCCTCATTTCCTGCATGCAAACCAGTTATCATAACAGCACCAGCTCTGTTATAGTTGGGAGGATTAAGTGGAGGTAATGCATACAGACTGCTTTCAGCAGTACTGGCTCACAGTAAGTGCTCAGTAAAGGTCTGCTATTATTAGCATTGCCATGATTAGGCTCATTGACTAGCCTGGCTCTCACTGTGTCTTCTCTAGTCCAAGTTCAGAGCATTCTTCCATTGCTGATGGGGATGGCATCTAGACAGCTGGCAGGTCTGAGATGAACATAAGGTTTCCTTTCTAGCACCATCACAGCATCAGCCCTAATGAGTCCTCAGTGGCAGAAATCCACTTCTCTGGACCTGAATCCTATAAACCTTGGGTCATCAGACATGGAGCCGGAGAGAGCCAGCACTCCTTGGTCCAGACCATATCCTTCTTAGAGTGTTCGAGCACAAAGCACATCTATTCTTACTTTGCCTATGAGTTCTCTTTCCTGTTTAGTCTGCAAAGGGAAAAGACAATGTTTGGATAGTTTTCCTTTTTAACAATTCCCTCTTGAGTCTCCTGGGTAGCAGCCTTCAGTGGGTTTCCATGGTGCTCCAACCAAGCTGGAGAAGGAGAAAGGCAGGAACAAGTGGACATTAGTTAGTGACATCACGTGAAATAAACAAGTTCTGTCTATCCTAAGGAAGCCTAAAGTGATACACTTTCCCTAAAAGATTTCAGATCTGATCTGAATGTAATATTGTATAGAAACCCTAACATTTCACTCCTGAGACACTGTAATAAAACTTAGAAGTGGTAAGGGGACTGCTTACTTATTTTAAAGACAAAATAATTATCATATTTAATTATAATTCAGGCAATTGATTGAATCATTAAACAGACTTTCTGGACATATTTGGACGTAATAATTTTAACTCCACTTTTAAAAAAATGAAAAATTTTGTTATAAAAGTAACAACATTTGTTATTGTTCAGATAGCAGGTAAATATATCTGTTTGTTGTTCAACATTTGGGAAAAAAAGAGAATACTAGAGAAAATTAAATTACAATTACTCAATAAGCCTAAACCCATTGGTTGTATTTTTTTTCTTTCAAGATTTTATTTAAATTCAAGTTAGTTAACATATAGTATAATATTGGTTTCAGGGGTAGAGTTTAGTGATTCATCACTTACATATAACACCCAGGGCTCATCTCAACAAGTGCCTTTCTTAGTGCCTCTCACCCACTTAGCCCATCTTCCCACCCAACACCCCTCCAGCCACCCTCAGTTTGTTCTCTGTATTTGAGAATCTCTTATGTTTTGTCTCCTTCTCTGTTTTTATGTTATTTTACTTTTCCTTCCCTTCCCCTATGTTCATTTGTTGAGTTTCTTACATTCCACCTATTAGTGAAATCATGTGGTAGTTGTCTTTCTCTGACTAACTTATTTTGCTTAGCATGATACATTCTAGTTCCATCTACAGTGTCTCAAATGGCAAGATTTCAGTCTTATTGATAGCTGGGTAATATCCCATTGTATATATATATATACCACATCCTCCTTATCCCATAGGTTGTATTTTTTAACAGTAATTATATATTTTCTTCAAAATGCTCTTACCAGCATACTGTAAATCAAGATAAAGGTAGGACGAAAACAAAAAACAAAAGTGTTGGATGTCTCTCTTGAGGATATAAAAGAGTTGAAGTGAAAGATGGTAGGAGAACTCAAATGCCCAGAGTAATAGGTTGCTGGGACATCTTTCTTCATCTCAGCCTGGGTAGGGAGGCATGTATTTGTACCTCACCCCAAAGCGAGCCAGAGAAGGATGGTTGGATGGATGGATAAGATAGATGACAGAGAGAGGGAGAGATGAAATAAAATGATATAAAGAGAATTGGAATTTGGAGTAAATGATCTGGTAACACTAGTACCTAGTATTTAAAATGTAAAGGATAGAATCATATTCTTACTACCATGTGTAAGTTAGGTAACTGTATTCTTACCCATAAAGAGATTAATAAGTCTTCTACCTACCAATGCCTAAAAGTTCTATATGTTTGTTTTGAGGCAAACCTTGCTCTACTAGAGCTATACCTGATTAAGTTCATTTCAGACCTTGAAATTTATGTACTAAAGCTCATGAAATGACCATAAGAAAACAATCTTGCACCTGAAAACCAACCATGCATTTGTTGGGCCACCCCTTCTGTGGTGGCTAAGAGTGACAAGTAGGGATGCCTGGGTAGCTCAGTCAGTTAAGCATCTGACTTCAGCTTGGGTCATGATCTCCCAGTTTGTGGGCTAAAGCCCTGCATCGGGCTCTGTGTTGACAGCTCAGAGCCTGGAGCCTGCTCTGCCCCTCCCCCACTCACACTCTGTATCTCTCTCTCTCAAAAACAAATAATCATTTAAAATTTAAAAAAAGAGTGATAAATAGTCATATCTCTTTCCATTCTGAGTTCAGTTCAAATTGACACATGAATACAGGACATAACATTTCTACTTCCAGATTTGAGGACACAAGAAGGGCTACAATTTATAAATGAGCAAACAGGTTCAATTTAATCTGAGACCAAATTTAGGAGATCTGTCCTTACACAAAGCGTTGGTGAGAATCAAAGTATATTCTCCCTGGAGGAAGATAATATTCCTGCATGATGTCCTGTAATCAATCAAGAACTTATAAATCATATGAAGAGATAAGATTTTAAAGTATCATAGGAGTGTCTGGGTGGCTCAGTTGGTTAATAGTCTGACTTTGGCTTGGGTCATGATCTCAGAGTCTGTGGGTTTGAGCCCTGCATTGGGCTCTGTGCTGACAGCTCAGAGCCTGAAGCCTGCTTCAGATTCTGTGTCTCTTTCTCTCTCTGCCCCTCCCCTGCTTGTGCTCTCTCTCTCTCAAAAATAAATAAACATTGAAAATATCTAAAAAAAAAAAAAAAGACTTTCAAGAGATCCAGATAGAGAAGTTATGAGACATAGACTTCAAGGTAATTATGCTTGAAATGAAAGAAATCAGATGACAACATACGGAATTTTAGCAGAAAACTAGAAACTAGTTTTTAAAAAAGGAAACTCTGAAGCTCTGAAAAAGAAGATAAGTGAAATTTTAGAATTCTATACGTGTGTTTAATTGTATAGCCAATAACATTCAGGAGAGAAATGTCACACTGGAAGATATATCAGTGAAAAAAAAATGCTACTTCTACCCACACAGAAAGAGGGGGAGATGTGGGAAATGGAAAGGAGTCTATGAGGCTCATGAGACATAGCAAAGGGTCTAACACATATATCTTGAAGTCCCAGAAGGAGTGGAGAGAGAGAAAATGGAGAAGAAATAATATTTGAAGATACAGTCATCAAGAATTTGCCAAAACTGACAAAAGAAAAAATCTTGGAAGCAGCTGAGATGACAGATGACAGAAAGGTGATGCTAGATAGACAGACAGGTCTTTCAAATGAGCATCAACACTAGCTCAGTAGTATAGGTTGACCACATTAAAGAAAAGTTATGGACCAGAAAAAAATTGAAATGACATATTCAAAGTATTAAACAAAATAACGACCAGCCTAGACTTCTATACTCAGCAAAAATATCCTTCAAGAATAAAGGTGAAATGGAAAGATATTAAAAAGGAAAAAGAATTTACCATGTTCAGCCCTACATTAAAAGGGAGGTCTTCAGGCAGAAATAAAATGGGAGCTCAGAAAATCTGGAATAAGAAACTGAAAGGATAAACATGGGTAAACCTAAATGAATATTGAGTATATGAATAAAAATAATAATCTCATGGAATATAAAATATATGTAGAATTCAAATAGATGACCATAGCTTAATAAGGTGGGAGAAGGTACATGGAGTTGAGCTCTCATCAATAATGACAGAAAACATAGTGAAATAACATATAGCTAATAAAATAAAAGGAAAATGAAATAAAAATTATGACAAGTGAAAGCAAAAAAAAAAACCTTTAAAAGTGAGTTAAATAGTGAGATAGTACATATACATAAAAATGTATTAGTAATCTTTCCACTCACTCTTTAACCCACTGTATCATTTATTTCCATAGCATTACAGAAATGGTTCTTTCAAAGTTCACAAATGGTTTTGGGTCCTAAGCTGACACTATCCTTCCTCAGTTTGAAAAACTGTCTTCCATTTCTTCTATCCCTCTGACAGTGCCTTCCTGTTCCTTTTCATAGCTTGTCATCCTTTATCCTCTATTTGAATAAGTGCTTCCAGGAATCAGTCCTCTGTATTCCTCTTGCTTCTATCCTCATTCCATTTCTGAGCAATTTTTATGAATCTAAGGGTTCACCAAGGAGATATTCTGGTGTTCATGGAAAAGTGAAGACAAAGGGTGAATATGTCATATCTTTCTAGAACACTAAGAGTTGACTAGACACTATGAAGACTTGGAGATGAATTGATTGTTTTCTTTTTCTTTTCTTTCTTCTTCTTCTTTTTTTTTTTTTTGTGGGGGACAGTGAGGAGTAGAGGGAGTAAGAGAATCCTAAGCAGGCTCCATGCCCAGCATGGAGCCCAACACAAGGCTTGATCTCATGATGATGAGATCATGACAGGAGCGGAAATCAAGAGTCAGATGCTTAATTAACTGAGCCACCCTGGTGGCCCAATTGTTTTCTATTATAACAGAAATGGATACATGGTGAAACAAAAGGCAAAATTTGCATAAATTTTTAAAATAAAACATCAGGGCACCTAGGTGGCTCAGTCAGTTAAGCATCCAACTTCGGCTTAGGTCATGATTTCGCAGTTTGGGAGTTTCAGCCCCACACCAGGCTCTGTGTTGACAGCTCAGAGCCTGGAGACTGCTTCAGATTCTGTCACCCTCTCTCTCTGTCCCTCTACCACTCCCACTCTGTCTCTCTCTCTCAACAATAAATGAACATTAAAAAATTAAGAAAATAAAAAATAAAATATCAGGTGTGAAGAAACATCAGAGTCACTGCCTATGATTTTAAGTCATGCCCCCAAAATCCCTGGGCATATTTTTTCACTATCATCCACTATCACTAGTACATTCATGGAAAAACAAATGTGCACATTTGTTTTGTATGAGCTTGCTTTATGACTGATATATCAATAAATCTCATCAACTTTCTGAGTCCTAATCTTAAATCCCCAAATATTTCCTAATGCTAATTTGATGGGCATTATTGCACAGAACAGTAGAGAACTGTCCAGTGGCACGAGCAGGACATTATTAATATAGGAGTAACTATCTCTATCCTTGTCCAGAAACCTTCTCTATAGGGTAGGAAGATCAGGTCAGGAATGCATGGTTTTCATTTATGAACCAACATTGGTAAAACATTACCATAAAATGGTACCATAAGACTGAGAAGCATAGTTTTAGATGAGTAGACTGTTGTTCAAGATAAAACACCCCCATGCCTCCTTTACTATCAAGTGGGTCTGCTGGTCTGATGCACTATTATATGGGAATCCCATGCTGGTTGGTCATGCTATAAGCCTCTAGGTAGTGGTGATTGCTTAAATCTCACAGGCAGTAAAAGCAAATCCAAATCCAAAATATTGCTTCTGTTCCTGTAAGAAAGAAGCATTGGCCCATACAGAATGGAAAGAGCCCATAGTCAACTTGTAGCCAAGTGGCCAACTGGTTTTAAGGTTTGGTGTTGTACCAGGTGTTCGTTGTTCATTTCTGTTGTTGGCTGGTTAGACCATCTAATGTCATGCCATGTTAGCATCTAATCAGATTTGGTCAGTGAGAGTCCATACTATAGAGCCCATGTGTAATCTCCACCACCTTGGCCACATCATTCATCTGCCTGTCATGTTAATCCTGGAATGCTTGATGACAAAGGCTGGCTAAATAAGAACTAGACCAGTCATTTTGTCCACTTGGCTATTTAGTGCCTTTCCCATAATAGACACTCTCAGGCAGCTGTTCACCTGTGACACAGAGGTACACTGTGCTAATCCCAAATGTTCATCCATACACCTCTAACTAAAATTTCTATCCCTGGTCCTCCAATCTTTTTCTTTCCATACCATTGGCTATCCTGCCAAGCCATTTGGTATTGACCATATCTTCATATGTATTCAAACCTTGGTCAACTATCTTTTTTCACACACCCTCACTCTGCCCATTGGGAGCATTTTTACTGGCTATTGCCATTGAAGGCCATGAAGGCAACAATATCTCAACAAATCCTCAAACTGATGGGGAATTCAGGAGTAAGTCTCGCATGCCAGTGAGTCCCGCAATGGCCCAGAATGATTACATCTTTATGCGCCTGTCCCATGTAGTCAGGAGACGTAGACTGCCCAAGGAAGGGTCAGATCTCTGACTGGGGGAGGGGGGGTTCTCTGGAGAGGGGTTCTTCAGAACCCTGAAAAGGCTGGCAGCTGGAGGCTGTCTGTTGATCCCAGGTATCCCTGCTGGGCAGCAAGTCTTCCTCGAAGGGGGATCTGCACAGTGTATCTCTATGTCTCCCACATGCCTTCCCTAACACAGGCCTGGAATAGAGTATATCTTGAATGTAGATATATTTTTTTTGAAGGAAACAGAAAAATCTGACCACAGTGACTATGTTTTCTTAATATAACGAGGTATCTACAGCTAACTGGTTACTTGTGTTGGTTCAAGAGATCCCTAGCTTCCAAGAATGCTGAGAGTGACAATACGATTATCATGATTGACTTACGCCAATAAAAATTTATTGCTTGGGTGTGAACATAATTCTGCCTCAAAAAAAAAATTTCCACGTCCAAGGGAAAAGAAAAGTAGTTGAACATGAGGCAGAATACTAACAATATCTGTCACAGTGAATAAATATTTACTGAATGGAAAATGGTTTTGTGCCACACACAAAACTCCTGCAGTGGGAAGAAGTTTGACTAAATTTCTGAGGTCATTTCAACAACACTCTGTGCACTAAAGGGAACCTTAAAGACCATCCATAATTAATAAAAAGAAATATTTTAGCTATGGCGAACCATCAAGAGAGCCAGCAAAAGACAGGAAATTTCTTTAGCATCAGAGCCAGGCTCCTTCAGTATCCCCAGTGGAAATTTGAGGCAGCCATTGACTTTCAGAACAGACAGAGCTCCAGAGGCCCTGGTAAGCCACGCAGGAATAATAACCTCTTTGTCCTGATATGGAATCAGGGAAATAATGATCAGCTGTAGGGTCCATGAAAAGCCTCACTCTCACCACCTTTAACGACTCGCCTCCGCCTTCCTCCGCGCCCTCGACGGATTCCCCTGCTCAAAATCTGACGTCAATTGTTTCCTTACCATGGCGAGCTGCCTAAGATTTCTGGGAAGTATGTTTAAACAGGAGCCATGCCAGGACTGGGATCAGCAGTGCTTCTGTGTAGCCTGCAGTGTAAGCTGTAATTAGGGATACTGAGATCCCTGAAGTTGTAGGCCAACTAAGTGGTGTGTGTGGCGTCTCTGTGTGAGTTGTGTGTGTGTGCGCGCGCGTGCGTGGTGAGGAGGAGGATGTATACATACACACAGGCACATATATATGTTTTCTTCTATTAGCTTCTTAACTTAGAATATGAAAACAAGTTAGTTTTATGAAGTGTAATATCCCTCCCAAATCTGTTTCCTTTGTCCTCTTTTCTTACTTCCTTCACTCCGTCTCCCTTCCTTCCTTCCTTTTCTTTTTTCTTTCCTTCTTTCCNTAGCTTCTTAACTTAGAATATGAAAACAAGTTAGTTTTATGAAGTGTAATATCCCTCCCAAATCTGTTTTCTTTGTCCTCTTTTCTTACTTCCTTCACTCCGTCTCCCTTCCTTCCTTCCTTCCCTTTCTTCTTTTCTTTCTTTCCTTCTTTCCTTCTTTCCTTCTTTTTCTTTTTCTTTCTTTCTTTCTTTCTTTCTTTCTTTCTTTCTTTCTTTCTTTCTTTCTTTCTTTCTTTCTTTCTTTCTTTTTCTTTCTTTCTTTCTTTCTTTTTCTTTCTTTCCTTCTTTCTTTTTC
>NW_027527525.1:29333-34888 GCF_008692635.1 Crocuta crocuta | reverse complement strand
TTCTTTCCTTCTTTTTCTTTTTCTTTCTTTCTTTCTTTCTTTCTTTCTTTCTTTCTTTCTTTCTTTCTTTCTTTTTCTTTCTTTCTTTCTTTCTTTTTCTTTCTTTCCTTCTTTCTTTTTCTTTCCTTCCTTCTCTCTCTTCCTTCCTTCCTTTCTTTTTCCTCCTTCCTTCCTTCTTTCCTTCCTTCCTTCCCTCCCTCCCTCCTTCCTTCCTTCCTCCTGCCCTCCCTTCCTTCTTCCAGTTAAAGACTTTTCTTGGGCAAACAGCAGCTAACAAAATAGACAAGGACTACGTCCTCATAAAGCTATGGTAAAAGGTTGACTTTAAACTAATTTTTAAAATTGTTTCACCATTTTTAAAATGGTGACATCTACCATTTTACCTCCTCCTGTTTTTCCTATTCTTCACTGTTTTAGGGCTAAAGTAAAATACTGCCTGCTGAGATTGTAAAGTTGAAGAAGCATGAGCTACAGAATAAAAAACCTGATTGAAATTCCAGCTGAACCACTTATGACCTATTGGACCTTCAGCAATTTACTTAACCCACAAGAAGCTTTTTTTTCTTCATGTGGCCAGATGGCCAGTGGTCCATTCACAAATGGATGCATCCCCTTTTCATTCTTCTTCATTTCCTCTCTTGTACTTTCTTAAATAAGCTACCCCAGATTTGCTGTTGATTTTGCATGAAGTCATCTCTCTTCTTGGCATATAGATACTCATTGGCCTAATGACTCCAGTTCTTCATTTAGTAAAATTGAAGATTTTGCTGGATTTAGTAAAATCTTACTGAAAATAGTATATGTACAGAAAAGGACACAACTCACAAATATACAGCTTAAAGGATTTTCACAAACTGATCAAACTCATGTAACCAATATCTATATCATGAAATTGAATATTATTAGCATCCCAGAAGCCCCTGTTCCCTTTTCGGGTCACCACAACCAAAAGATTAACTACTATCTTTATTTCTAACACCAATAAGAACACTGTGGGGACTCTTACTTAGGGCTTCTTTTATTAAATTTCACATTTAAAAGATAAATTGGGGGAGCTGGGTGGCTCAGTTGTTTAAGCATCCAACTTCAGCTCAGGTCATGATCTCACAGTTCATGAGTTCAAGCCCCATGTCGGGCTCTGCTGACAGGTCAGAGCCTGGAGCCTGCTTCTGATTCTGTGTCTCCTTCCTTCTCTGTCCCTCCCCTACTCATACTCTCTTTCTCTTTCTCTCTCAAAAATAAACATTAAAAAAATAAATAAAATATAAATTAATGTTCACTACAGTGTCCCTTTCTATTCTCAGCACTGTATAATATTCTACCATGTAAATATGTCACAATTTCTTTATCCATCCCTCTGTGGATGAATATTTAGATCATTCCAGTTTGGGATGATGATAAATAGTGCTGCTGTAAATATCCTTGCACAAGATTTTTTGTTAACACAAGTACAATTTTCTTTTGGATACCTAGGACTAGAATTACTGGGTCGCAATAATGAAAATATTCAATGTTGCCCAATACTGCCATGTTCCCAAAATGGTTGCAAAAATGTATACTCTCACCGACAGTATAAAGAGTTCCTATTGCTCTACATGTTCTCTAGCCATTGTTTCCATCAATTCTTATCATCGTTCCTATCAGTTAGTTCCTACTAATATTGTCATTATACAACATTTTTTTGAAATGTTCTTTTTCATTTAAACCATCCTGGTAAATGTACAGTGATATTGTATTGTGATCTTGATTTTCATTTCCCTGATGACTACTGGAAGTGAGCAACTTTTCATAAGTTTTTTGGTCTTTGGATATATTCTTTTTATACAATTCCTATTTAGGTGTTTTGCCCATGTTTTGCTTTTGTCTGTCTTTTACTTCTTGACCCTAGAAGTCCTTTATATATTCTGTAGTGTCTTTGTAAGCATATGTATGGCAAACTTCTCTCACTCTGTGGCTTGCCTTTGATTTGAGTCTTTTGGTTCTCTTTTGAATATTGTGGGAACAATAAAGTTGAATCATGCCTCCACAACTTAGCTGTGAAAATTCAGGTGAATTAACTAACCTCTCTGAACCTCAGTTTCCCATCTATAAATGGGAATAATGACCCCCTCCCACCCAGCCTATATCATATTGTCATTGGGACGAACAAATGAGATACTGTATATGCAATAGCCTGAGAATTTATATGACATCCAGGTAAGAACTATGACTATGGTTTATAAGTATTAAAAATAACTTCTACTACTATTAGTCATAATTAAGTTGTCACCAGAGAAAGAAATAATTTATATGCTGGGTAGAAAAAATACGTTTAGTACAAATTATCTATGAGGCTGATATCTTTGGTTCATGTCCATGGGATAAAGAACTTTTAGTTATACATCCTACACAGAAAATAAATCTTGTTAAGACTCAAGTAATGCTCCCAGATGTGAGCCTCAGCATTCACATAATGAAAATTTTAGGAACCTGCCATTTAACACACTTTATTTCTTGTTGTCTATAAGTTCCCTTGCTTTTGAGTGGATACATCCAATCAGGCAAAGGTCTTCCCCATGAAAGTAGTACCACTTCTCAGAAATCTGGGGCTATCGGGGCGCCTGGGTGGCTTAGTCGGTTAAGCGTCCGACTTTCGCTTAGGTCATGATCTCGCGGTTTGTGGGTTCGAGCCCCGCGTCGGGCTCTGTGCTGACTGCCAGCTCAGAGCCTGGAGCCTGTTTCAGTCTGTGACTCCCTCTCTCTCTGACCCTCCCCTGCTCACGCTGTCTCTCTCTCTCTCCTAGAAATAAATAAAAATATTAAAAAAAAAAAAAAAGAAATCTGGGCCTATTAACAGATGTGTTTTCCATATATTTTATTTCTTCAAACCACAGGGCAACTGGCTTTTGTTGAGAACTTAGTGATTTAAGGGTTGTAGGGGATATAAGAAATGTGGACTAATAGAAAGTCAGATGCTGACGAATTGATATAATCTCATCCTACCTCCTAATTCTACACTTGGGGGAAGAGGTTTAGAGAGATAAAGTTACTTATCTAAAGATGTACATGGAGTAAAAATCAAAAGCCTAGAATTTTACTTTACAAACTGTGAGTTCTGTAGGGCAGGGACTTGTGTCTGTTCTGTTCATTGTCATAGCATGTAGCACCACAGGCACAATGCCTAACAGCCTTGATGCCACTTCCCAAACATGCGAAACTCATTCCTATCCTCAAAGACTAACTAAATAGAAGAGGCTGAACACTTGAAAAAATTATAGAATAACACAAACAAATAATTGATTGTTTAGGAAGTACACACAGCTGGGAAAACTTGTACAAATAATTAATTGTGGGATACTTTTCATGTTCCTCAGAGAATCCTTCCAAAACCACCCACACCCTAAAACAGAGTTAATCTGTGTTCTCATAGCAACATGTGCTTAATTCTATTGTAGCTGCATTGACTGTATTACCTCTTGTTATAGATAGCTATTCATGTATTTTAATCCACTACACTCCACCTAACACAGATCTTGGTACCTAGTAAATGATCTATAAATCATTGCTCTATGAGTGACTCACTCGACCAACAAATACTTAATGATATCCTACTCTAGTATCTCAACTTATTTTCCCAATGCTGTCATCAGGATGTTGAGATCCCTGAAGCTGCAGGTCAAGTAAGTAGGTTGTCTGCAAAGGGGTGGGGGGGAGATACATATATACATTTTTTTTTCTATTTCTAGGAACTCATAAGTTATAATATGAAAAAAAACCCACAGACTATAAGAAACTATTTGATAAAGGGTAACAGCCATTTCAACTCAGTTTTCATTTCTTCTCTACATATTCATTCATCCATTCATTCATAAACTCCATCTTTCAATAAAGAACGATTCTTACGTAAAGAGTGGCTATCAAGAGCAATTTTGTCTCTCAGGGGAGATTTACCAACATCTGTAGGCATTTTTGGTTTTTACAACTTAAAGAGGGATATTGCTATGGACACCTAGTGGGTAGAGGCCAGGGTGTTGCTAAACATGCAAAACAAAAACAAAAAGAGAAGAAAAGAAAAAACACAATGCAGACCCCACAGCAAAGACTTTTACAGCCCAAAATATCAGGAGTGTCAAGTTGAGAAACTCTGCTATACATCTAGTGTAGCTAAAATGTTGCCCATTGGCCTGTGTTACCCAGGAGAAACCTGAATTAATTTAATTAAGAGAAAGCACTGGCTTCTTCCATGGGCAAAAAGTATGCAATTATGCATCTCTCCTTCTCTAAGCTTTGCAGTGGATGAATCAAACAGTTTTGTTCATTGGTGGACAATCACTGGCCATTCCAATCTAACTGAGAGGTTATCTTAAAAATTTGAATCATTTGGGTCATTCAATAATTAATTACTGTATGCCTTATAGCAGCCAACACTGTATTGTATGAAAAAAGACGGTAAAAGAGAAACAATTCACATTGAATTACTACCCTATTTTTCAAAGCATCTTTATTAGGTGGCCTCTTTACTATGTGATGACTTCCCTTTACGGTAAAGAAGATAGGAATTATTGGCCCAATCTGACAGAGAAGAAACTAAGGCACAGGAAAACATATAGAGCCTCTGTCTGACTAGCTCCCTATGTTAGTCTGTGAGGGCTGCTATAACAAAATACCACAGACTAAGTGCCTTATAAACAACAGAAATATATTTCTCATAGTTCTGGAAGCTGGGGAATCCAAGATCAAGGTGCTGGCAGATTTGGTGACTGGTGAGGGCCCTGCTTCCTGGCTCCATCTTTTCACTATCTCCCAATATGGTAGAAAGGGTGAGGGAGCTTTCTGAGGTCTCTTTTCTAAGGGCACTAAGCCACTCACAGAGGCTTCACCCTCACGACCTCATCCACCTCCTAATGCCATCACATTGAGGGTTAGAATTTCAACACAAGAATTTTGGGGAGACACAAACATTCAGTCCATGACACTATTCTTCAGACACCTCTTTGGTAAGACCTGTTGTCACAATCAGGATCAAGAAGCTCAACTAAACTGATAATCCTCAAAGGTTCTCCCTACCTGGACAAAGTCAATGGTCCCATTAAGTGCACCTCAGAGTAGTTGAACTAGTTCCTGCCTATGCCATCTTAGAAAATGTTATCATTTAGGGGCACTTGAGTGGCTCAAGCATCCGACTCTTGATTTCGGCTCAGGTTCATGAGTTCAAGCCCTGCATTGGGCTCTGTGCTAACAGTGGAGAGCTGCTTGGGATTCTGTCTCCCTCCTTCTCCCCCACTTGCTCTCTCTCTTTCTCTCTCTCAGAATAAACAAACATTAAAAAAAAATTGTTATCATTTAAAATAAATAAATACAAAACTAAAACAATAATGCACATTCTTTTTCTCATTCTTGGACTTTAGGAGGAAAAAAAAGTCAGGTTTTATTTTTCTGAATATACTGAAGAAACTCGGCTCCTAGAGGTTAGATGATTTGCCTGAGGTCACATGCAGTGTTCTGACTGCATGACTAGGTCTTTTTCCATTTTCCTATTGTCACTTTTGTCCCAGAACTCTCTCCTTTTTTAAATC
>NW_027527525.1:0-29096 GCF_008692635.1 Crocuta crocuta | reverse complement strand
TTAATTCTCTCTGGCAGGGGGCCGGAGAGGAAGCTGTTAAATGGAAGCACAAAACTCAGGGAAGCATGGCAGGGATATTTTCATGACTCACTAAAATAACTGGGTGCATCCTCTGGGAAACAGAGTCAGGGTAAAAAAACGTGGGAATATCTTCTCCTTCCTCTGAACTGATGGTACGACATTCTCTGACTGACATTCTCAGATTCCCATGGGGAGATTAAAGCTCTTTGTCTTTCAAGTATGGAACTCTGAGCTGAAAGACATCTTTATCATTTCCGAGAAAATGGGATCACTAAGACCAAGTAACAGTCTTTACCAAGATGCACAACTGAGCCAAGATAATGTCCCCTACAGAGGAGGCCCACAGATTCCAGACCTGGCTGTGGTCAAGTGGACCAGACACACTGAATTCCAGTCATTGCCTCTGCTGTGGCAGACCACCCTTATTATAGTTCTAACCATTTTTATCAGCCTCAACTGGAATTTGATATATGAGACATATATAATTTCACAATAAATTTGTATTTTGTATTGAGTCACTTGTACTAACATATATTCCATAATGGGGTTTTTGGAATACAGAATACTAACAAGTAGAGCCATGCCCATTGGTCCAAGGTAATTTCTGAAACCGGAGCACAATTAAACTCATATAGTTTGGAAGGCAGTGTGTTATCAGTAACACTACTGTGTCTATGAAGCAAGGTGAATTTACAAGGTGAATTTATAATCCATATAATATCAACAATAACTGACAGAGCTCTACAAAATTATAATAGTACTAGAGAGAGAAGAAGAAGACACAATTTCCCCCCTTATGAGACAACTAACGATTAATTGCCATTAAAGCTATCAATTCAACCACTTAACTTGTACAGTGCTATACGTAAGAAATATAAAGAAGAATCTGAGAAGCAATCCCTCTCCTTAAAGAGGAGCAGATACATTCCTAAATAATTGCATACCATGGTGATAATGCCGCAGTAGTTGTTTGCACGATGTGCTGTGTTGGCACAAATGTGGGAATGACCGATTCTGCATGGGGTCAAGAAATTGTGAGAAGAAATCCCACAAATGTTTGAGGCTGTTGTGATGACCAGGAGAATCAGCCTCAGTCCTTTCAAATGGTCTTCTTAACCCAGACTCAATGACCAGTGGTGGATTCAGTGACCACACAGATACACAGACTTCTCTAAGTGCCTGCCCCTTCTGGTACTAGGTTGGTTTCATGGGGTGAGTTTCCTTTAGGGCTATTGCATTCATTCTCTCCAGCCATGTCATAAACTGAGGTCAGGAAGCTCGTCCAGAAAGTGACTAAGTCAAACTCTTAGGTCTTACAAAATTTTCACAAAGAGGAGAGATCATTCCATGTATGTGCTGAGGCAGATTTCATCCAAATGGAGACAATGACCAAAAACATTACTACTCAGACTCTGCTCCTTCCAGCACAGCTGAGCAAGAGTTTTCTGACATTTAGTCTTTTAACCCTAAATGAGCATTATTTCATTTAAATGCTCAAGAATCAAATAAAATGATGTGGCCTTAAACAGTACATTTTTGGTCTCTGGGTTCTCAGGATCAGTCAGTTAATACTCCTCAATATTCCATGATCCATCAATAAATAGAGAAGGTCTTAACATTAGGCACTGGGGAATCAATAATAAATGAACCATGGTCTCTATCTTCATTGTACAGTCCAGAGAAGAGACAGATATCAAAACATGCAATTAAAAATTTGATTCTAGGGGGTACCCGGAAGGGAGCCCAGTAGAACACACAGGCCCTGCACTCTCAGGCCCAGGTCTTGGGGAGCGTGGGGCTCACTGAGTTCCATCATCTTTGAGCCATAGGGTCAAGGCAGGTGTCAGTGCAAGGACCTAGAAAGTTCCAACCTATGGTTGTGGGTGGAAACCCGTCCGGAAGCCTGCCCCAGCCATGGACAGCTGCAGTCTCTGGAAGCTCCAGTGGCCTGTGCTGGAGGCTGTGGGCTATGGGACTCCCATCTAGAAGCCTGAACGCATCATTCAGTGATAGTGACTCAGACTGGGATTGGAGAAGCTTTCTCTACCCACTTCTACCCTATAACTACCTTGGCTTGGTTGTCTTCTCCACGTTGTGCTGTTTTTGGCCTGTGGGCATCACTGCCTGCTGCCTGGCCCAGAAGCATTTACCACCATTTAACAAACACTGATTTCCTTTGCCCATAACCCCATTGCTCCTTGAACCTGGGACCTGGGTGTCATTCACTGCTGAGTCTCTAGCACCTAGCAGGACCTGGGCACCAGACAAGACTTCATGTCAGGAGGGAGGAAGTTGATCTGGCATTTGCCCCATCTCCAAGCTGGGACTTCAGCATTATATAGAGTCCCTTGGTGGTGGACATCTGTAGCTTCCATTCCATGCTGTCAAGTGCAAAGAAGCAGGTACTATGGCTGTGATAGCTGCGGATGTTGTGGGCTCCAGACTTCAACTGCCAGGGCAATGCCAGGACACCTCATGTGCAGCTAAAACCAACTGTGACAGTGTCTCCCAATGGCACACAGTGAGAGCTCCCTACAGGCATCTAGTTTCTGGGTATCACTCTTCTTCCTGTTTGCTCCTTCAGCTCTTCCAACACTGCCATAGCCAGTGTCCTGAAGTAAATTCCCAGTCTGAAATACCCTCCCCTCCAAAAAATCTGATTCCAGAGTGTTAATGGGATCTCAGAAAGGGGACAAACTGCAGGTGCTGGTGAGGTGGGAGTTGGAGGGAAGACTTTCAGGATAAGACTTTCAGGATAACCTTATTCTTGGAATAAAAGGTAGGGGAGAGCTAGGCAGAAAGGGGCCATTCCAAGGAAGGAAGTAGTAAAAACAGAGCAGGGTGCAGTTGGATCTTAAAGAAGCTCAGAAGAGAGGGGGCATGGCAGGGAAGACAAGTTCCAGGGTGAAGAGGGACAACACTGGTATATACCAGTCAGGTTACATAAGCTCACTCTTACACTGAAAGCAGCAAAAATCCAAAGGTTTTTAAGAGGGTAATAAGTGTGTGTGTGTGTGTGTGTGTGTGTGTGTGTGTGTGTGTGTGTGTTTAAAGAGTGTCCCAAAAGCTGCGTGGAGAGTGGGTGAGAGGGAGTCAAGTCTGAAGGTGGAAACCAGCCAAAAAGCTGTTTCTGATCCAGACAGGAAATGATAAGAGTCCTCAAATTTGTTTAAAATGGCAGAGAAACAGGGGCGCCTGGGTGGCCCAGTTGGTTAGTGTCCGACTCTGGATTTCGGCTTAGGTCATGACCTCACTGTTCATGAGTTCAAGCCCCGTGTCAGGCTCTGCGTTGACAATGCAGAGCCTGCTTGGGATTCTCTCTCTCTCTCTGTCTCTCTCTCTCTCTGTCTCTCCCCTTCTCTGCCCCTCCCCCACTCATTCTCTCTCTCTCACTCTTTCAAAATAAATTAACATTAAAAAATTTAAATGGCAGAGAAACAGTTTCTCTGAAACTAGAAAAATCAGAGAAACATAATTAGTATATTGAAGAATCTCCAAGCGCTTGGAAAGAAGGGATAGTTGGTTGGCTGATGGAGCTGAGGAAAGAGAGGAATCAAGCCTGGTACCAAAGTTCAGAGCTTGGAAGCTGGGTAGGTCCTGGCCCTGTTTATTAAGAATGGGACTGCTTCTAAGAAGTACACTAACTCTCCCGGGAAGACCATTTGGAGAAGCCCTGAGGGCACGGGCACAGGGAATCAGCTGAGGGCAGGCTCCCAGCAGTCTGCCAGGGCGGCACAGACGTGAGTGAAGCTGTCTTGAATCCCACGGACATGCCCCGATGTCATCTGAACACCGCTAAGCAGCCCACCCCACGAGGAGGACCACCTCCCAGCCAAGTGTGCCAGGAGTCAATAAAATGTTGCTTCGAGTCAAAATAACTCTAAAATGAAGAGGAATAATTTTTTAATAGTATTTGTTTCTTCAGGGGCACCTGGGTGGCTCAGTCGGTTAAGCATCTGACTTTGGCTCAGGTCACGATCTCACAGTTCATGAGTTTGAGCCCCATCTATGCTGACAGTTCAGAGCCTGAAGGCTCCTTCGGATTCTGTGTCTCCCTCTCTCTCTGTCCCTCTCCCACTTGTGCTCTATCTCTGTCTCTCTCAAAAATAAATAAATAAATTAAAAAAAAGTCAATAAACTATTGTTTCAAGTAAAAATATAATTAAAAAAAGAAAAGCCATACTTCATTTTTAATAGTTTTTGTTTTATCCTATTTGCAGCACCCATATGAAATAAGTGACAATTTGTGGCTTTCTAGAACCAGAGTTCTGGACCTCGCTTTTCACCTTATCTGAAGTCACCTGGTTTAGTATGTTCCTTCCTGACGGGGAGGAGTCAGACATGAAAGGTCCCATATGATATGACTCTGTTTATATGAAATCCCAGGAAACATTAGTCCAAAGAAACAGGGAGCAGATGGGTGGTTTCCAGGGTCTCAGGGGAGGAGAGGATGACAAGCCACTGCTTTATGGCTCCAGAGTTTTATTTCGGAGGGCAACAGTATTTGCAACTACACAGAGATGGTAGCAACACAATAATGTGAACGTGCAAAATACCACTGAATTGTTCCCTTTAAAATAGTTAATTTTACATAAACGGGTTTCACCTCAATAAAAGTGAACGTTGTGGGGGGGCGCCTGGGTGGCTCAGTTGGTTGGGCGACTGACTTCGGTTCAGGTCATGATCTCATGGTTTGTGGGTTTGAGCCTGGCATCGGGCTCTGTGCTGACAGCTCAGAGCCTGGAGCCTGCTTCAGATTCTGTGTTTCCCTCTCTCTCTGACCCTCCCCTGATCATGCTGTCTCCCTCTGTCAAAAATAAATAAAAAACATTAAAAAAAAAAAAAAGCAAACGGGGAAGGGCAGGGGATAATCACACCTAAGGACAGTACTCACATCTCAGCTGGGTTCAGATTCTCATTTAGATGTGGAGGGTATTTGACTGCTGGTCTTCCTCAGCCTTTAAGGAGAGAGGCTTCCTTTTCAGTAACATCAGGTTGGACCTGGGAAAATCTACACTACAATCAGAGAAACAGTTGAGCTTTCAGAATAAAGTAAATAGCATCAGCCTTTTTAACCTTTAATCTGCATGCTGTGCCATCACTTTGACACGGTCAAGGGTTTCATGGCGTGGGGGAGGGGCAGCCACGGACGTGCGGATGTTCCTGCCTGTCTCCAAGTTTTACATTTTGTGCTCTTATAGTCAGCCTTTCCATCAGCTTGCAGGCCATGTAGCCAAAGCTAAAGCAGTTGTGGGTACCACCTTACGGCCTCCCCTCCCCCAGCCAACCTGCCCGGGAGTCTCTCCCAGGACATGCTGCGTTTACCGGGTATCCATTTCAAAGATTGGCTAATTGCTCCACAGGCTGCAGAAAGTGCACTCTCAAATCATAAAAGGGAAACACTCTGGCTTTTCCCAGGCCACAAAGCATGACCAAGTTGATTAGGACTCATAATTCACACTCCCGATCTCTGGGCTTGATCCTCCGGGAAACAGCTGCCCTATAAAAGCTGAGACAGAGCATGTATATCACACTGTTCAGGCCGCCGGAGTCCGAGCTCTGCTTCCACAATAAATGGCCTCTGCCATGTCTGGGCCAGGGCTGCGCTGGAAATGAAACAATAAGAGTGGAAAACTGCCTTTATTTATTGAGTTCACCTACCCTAAACATCAAATCAACACCCGGCCTACACAGCTCGCAGAGTCCAAAGAGCTTAAGATGGAAAACAGCCCAGTGGGCAAGGGGTCCTTTCCCCAGGAGCTGGCACTGGGCCTTCCCCCACAGTACAGCCGTCAGTGTCCCGAGCTCCAACATTTGGAATGATGAAACAATCGGTGATCCGTGGTGACAGCGACACTACCCCCCAGTGATGGCTGAAGGCTCTCAGAATGACCGTGAGAGTTCCTGTGCCTTGAAATGGCGCTCTGCTAAATGGAATGGAATGGAAAGCAAGCATCATGATAAAAGTTACACAAAGAAAGCTTTTATGACCACTTATGTCAAAATGAGAGATGCAGTGTGAGAGAACACATTTCCTAACAGGGGAGAGTCACATTCCATGGCAAAACCAGAGGGGTGAGTGCTGTTCTGGAGAAGAAAAGGCCCATCTTGGATCCTATGCNTTACACAAAGAAAGCTTTTATGACCACTCATGTCAAAATGAGAGATGCAGTGTGAGAGAACACATTTCCTAACAGGGGAGAGTCACATTCCATGGCAAAACCAGAGGGGTGAGTGCTGTTCTGGAGAAAAGGCCCATCTTGGATCCTATGTGTGGCAGCAGGTCATTCTGCTTCTGACCAGAGGCTCTAAATAGAATGTCCATATCACAGGGTTGGATGTGCAGGCTTCAGAATGGGCTCTGAATCATACCTCCATTTCCTCACTCATTCAATCAACCAACAAGTATTTCCAAGTACCCATTCTGTGCTTGACTATAACATAGTAGACACAATAGAGTCCTCCTCTCAAGTTCATCGCTGAGGGGTTATCGAGCAAGAAAGCTGGCATTGTACAAAGCTGAGCAGTGCTCTGATCGCAAAAAGGGAAACTGACATGAGCGGGGATAGGTCTGAATTCCTAGAGTAAGTGACATCGAATCTGAGGCCTGATGGCCAAGTAAATTGACAAACTGAATTACTGTGTGCATGTACAAAAGGAATTAGAAAGAGTAGATTTAAAGACACTTTAAATCCAGAGAGAGATTACTGGGGGGCCAGAGGAAAAAGAAATGGGCTTAGAGAGGTAGCACAATGAGAGACACTTTTTATAGGAAAAAGGCAAAGAAAAGATACTCAAACATCTACATAGCAAAATGACACGGGAACAGGAATTTTAGGAAGATGTCACTCACTAATCAGGTAACTTTGGACCAAAGGATCCCTCTGAGCCTCAGTTCTTAACATGGGTAACACTACCTGACTTGTGGTGCAAATTAAACGATAAAATGTAGACAAAATGCTGAATGCCTGAAACCTCGTAACTAATTTCTCAGCAGGAACTACAACAAAATATCCATCAGCTCAAATTTGATAGAACTTTGACCTTCCCTTCCTATACATGTTCAAATGTTTTCTGAAACATCTTCTACAAAATCAGGCACACACTAGTGAACTCAGTATTTCACCTTGTGGGAGTCTGAGAAGTTCATTTTTTCAGTCCATTCATCGACATTTACTTACTCAGCATCATTTTCTGTGCCTGCCACTGGGGAGGCAAAGTACTGACGGTGGTGGTTCGGTTGGAAGAAATACTGGTTCAAGTCAAATATTCAGCAAATTACTGTGGTTCACTGTGGTTTGGGGTTTGTGGTAGAGACTACCACTTGCCCACCAAGCATCTATTCCCTCCTTTTTCGTTATAAAAGGAATTATTTTTAGTGCTGATGATGTTCTGTTTAATGATCTGGGTATTGTTTACATAGATGGACTCAGTTTGGGAAAATTCATCAGGGTATATACTTATATATAATCACCAATGAAAGTTAAATTTTAAAAACCTTCAGTTTGTGTCCGGGCAGATTTTTGCCTGGCTTAAAAAAAAAAAAAAAAATTGCTTCTAGGACTCCCTTGCAGCTAGGGATGCAACATGACTGAGTTCTGGCCAATGAGGTATAAACAGAGATGCTGAGTGGTACTTCCCATTAGTCTTTTTCCAAGGGATATGGCATGATCTCTGCCAATCCTCTCCTTGATCCTGACCTAGTACACACATGATGCATTGGCCGTGTCAGGTCCTGAGAACAAGAGCCACATCCTAGGGATATCTGAGAGGCTCATTGGAAGCTTTCTCCCTGCATGACCACTTTTCACAAACCAGTCTTTATCTCTAGATTTAGCTTACATGAGAAAGAGGGGGAAGAATGATTTTGTATAAAACACTGCTGTGCTGGATTTTTCTGTTAATTCAGCTGAAACTAATTTTAATTAATATAGAGTTCAAGGTGGAATGCAGTTCAGTCCTTGCTTTCACACCAGGAACACCCACATGATAGGACAAATAAGGAGTCACCTAAAAAAGCAATAGCAATAGCAAAACACTCTGAGTCTTAACTGTCTGGTTTTGCTTTGTACTGTTTAATTGCAACTCTACATTCTCATATGTAACATGGAGATTTAAAGTTTACTATGTTTCCGTTAAAGCTCTTTCCTGGCCACAACCCGGTCTAAATCTGGTTAACTTAAACAAAGAGGGAATTTATTGGAATGTTGTCAAAGATCTCTCAAAGCAAATTGATAGGCTAGTGTCCAGGGTTAGCAATAAGGCAAAAATCAGAATGGGACCAAGGCAACAAGAACATTCTACCATCCCCTAGTGCCATAGCTGGAATGAAGGATGTCCGTCATTTTTCCTTGGCACCCAATGCAACATGCCAAGTGGTGGGAGAAAGTCTGATCGACTAAGTGGAGATCACAAGCCCTTTGGCTTCTTTGAAACAGTGAAAGAAACTCTGGAGGAAAGAGAATGCACCAACCTCCAGTGGCCTCCAGTTCTCTATCAGAGGGCAGTCAACACTGATTTATAGTCCCATTGAGAATGTACAAAACAGAGGCTAGTTAGGTCCCTCAAATTAATGGATGCTGGACAGTCATAAATCAACAAATGTCCACTATTTCTACCTCACAAGGTTGTTGAGACTGGAATAAATTAGAGACAAATGCTCTGAAAACTGAAACCCACTACACAAATACTTATTGCTATCTTGTTAAAATTATTGTTGTTGTTGTTAATATCAGAATGTATGAAAAAAATAAAGTAACTTTAGAAGCATGGTCATTTGAAATTTGAAGACAGCTACTTCCTTCACTGAAGAAACAATTTCATTAAGTGCCGGGCACTACATTAATAGAATGTCTCAAATTAATAGCAGGGAATGTGTGTAGATAATGTTGACATAACTAGTAAGTAAAAAACAAGTCTCCCTTTTTACACAGGTTTGGAAGGTCACATCTCAGATGGGTTTCAAAGAAGAGCATGGGTAACGGGGAAATGCAAATTTCTAGATGGAAGTCATCACCTAGAATGGGATTCTTAGCAGTGGTCTGGGTGCAAAGACTTATGAAAGCCTGAAATTTCATGTAAACATTTGGTTTATTGTATATAAAAGTATATACGAATACATATTTCACAGGGATATGGGGATACCTTTTATGAGTTGTTAAAGAGCACGTGACTGCCCAAACACTAAGAATCATTATTCTTAATGCTATGTGTTATTCCCATCTATGGAATCAGAAATATCTGCGTTCAAATCCTGGGTACATCCACAGTGTCAATCAAAGTAGGAACTCATAAACCATTCCCTATTCTTCAGAAACTTAGGGTCACACACAAGAGATAAGAGTAGGTATATGAATTAAAATATCGTGGGCTACAAATAACAGAAAAATAAGACCAAGGGTAGCTTACACGATATGGAAAGAGTTCCTAAAGTTCATGGGAACAGACAGCCAGAGAGAAGGCAGGTTACAGAGATGACATAATGCAATGGCTTTGGCTGCATTTCTCCATGGTTCTCCCTTTAAAAAAAAAAAAAAGTTTTAACATTTATTTTTTTGAGAGACAGAGCACGAGTGTGGGAGGGACAGAGAGACAGGGAGTCATAGATTCTAAAGCAGGCTCCAGACTCTGAGCTGTCAGCACAAAGCTTGATGCAGGGCTGGAACTCACAAACCATGAGATCATGATCTGAGCCGAAGTCAAACACTTAACCAGCTGAGGCACCCAGGCGCCCCTCTCCATGGTTCTCTTGATTTGGCCTCCCCTGTGAGGACTTCTCACTAACATTTGCTGTGATTACAAAATGGCTGCAGATGTTCCAAACACAGTGGACACAAATAATACCCATGCGAGTAGGTATCGTCCCTAGTTCACCTTTCTCTTCCCTCCAGGGGGGTACTCTGCACAATTGGGTATTCAATAAATATCTCGTAGGGGCACCTGGATGGCTCAGTTGGTTAAGTGTCCAATTTCAGCTCAGGTCATGATCTCACTCACAGTTCGTGAATTTGAGCCCCACGTCGGGCTTTGTCCTGACAGCTCAGAGCCTGGAGCCTGCTTCGGATTTTGTGTCTCTGGCTCTCTCTACCCTGTCCCCACTCATGCTCTCTCTCTCTTAAAAACAAATAAACATTAAAAAAATATATATCTTCTAGATAACAGAGATTGAATAAATGCATAAAGTATTTAAATAATAATACATGACAGCTATAATTAAAGGAGCATTTGAGACACAAAGAAAATTATAAATTGAAAAAGGTACTAAAATTCAAAAAGTTTCTAAAGAACATCATGCTTCAAATAGAGGGCAGCAGAAATAGCATTCCAGGCGCACAATTGGCATTTTATTTAAAGCAAATGAATAAATGAAAAAAAAAGGATACTAGATTTCAGGGGAACTTTCCATCCATTTCAAGTAGTTTTGTATTTTAAGCTGCAACACTATCAGGTTATTAAGACACTAAAAGTTTCCATGGAACCTTGTATCCTACAGATTCTCAAGTTACTTCATACAATAATGATTATGAGTGCCTAAAATAGTAGGATTAATATATAGGATGAGGAGATTGAGGCTTATGGTTTTTACACAATAAAAACTCATCATATTTTTTTATTCTTCACTATTTTTATAGCTCATTTTCATACTCAACGAGAACTTTCCATATGTCCAGGGACCTGTTCTAGGTACTTTCAAATGACTTTTTTTAACTTTTCATTATAATAATATTATTATTCTGATTTATACAATGTACAGAAAGGGGAAACCCAGTGAGGGTAGGTGACTTGGCTAAAATAGCCAACTAATAAGTGTCAAAGCAGGAATTATAATAAAGGTCTGCCTGAGTTCATTTTAAGTGTTTACATTCCATTTAAAAGCCAACTACCTTCAAATATACTAAACATAACAATATAAAGTAGAACAAATGATTCAATGATTAAAAATTACTTCAGTCTAATTATGTCGGTAGATCCACTTGCTATTTTTTTTCTTTTTCTTTTAGAGAGAAAGAGCACAGGTGGGAGAAAGGGTCAGAGTGAAAGAGAAAGAGAATCTGAAGCAGGCTCCATGCTCAGTGCAGAGCCCAATGCAGGGCTTGATCCCATGACCCTGGGATCATGACTTTAGCTGAAATCAAGAGTCTGAGGCTCAACTGACTAAGCTACCCAGGCGCCCCAAACTGCTGTGCTTAAAATCCTTCTTGTAGTCAGATTTTGGATAATATACAAATACAAAAGGAATAGAATTACTTTCTTGGAGACTATTGAAGCTTCAGATTCTCCTCTCTTAATTGAAACAATATGGCATATCAGGAAGAATGTTCTAGTGCAAGAAGGAACTCAAGTCCAATCTTGGATTTTGAACAAATTCTATAATATTTGAGCCAATGTTTTCGTATCTATATAACAGAGGTTTTAATCACCACTCTTGAGGACTGTTGTGGAATAAAGTGCCTTTTATGGACACATAGGTGCCTAAGAATTATTCTCTCTCCTGCCTTTATTCAACTAGACCCCTGATATTTCAAGTTACAGAGAAGGCAAAGATGAAAGCTGACCTTGCAGGCTCATGACTATGATATTTCATTTTACTGAAGATCCAAGTTGCTCATTTAGATATTGCTTCAATGGTATATTCTGGAAATGACATAATTAACAATATCGTAGAGGTGGTTCCTTTTATAAAACACCTAAACCGAGGCCTGTCTCTTAGCCTGTGTTGTGGGCTTCCGACTTTGTAACTCAGCAGGAGTCTTGTTTCAAATGAGTGAAAATCCAATTCAAATGGACTTAAAAGATACAGGAAATTTTATTTTATTCAGGGAATCAAAAGTCCAGAGATAAAGTAGTTTGGGATTGGTCTCACTGACAGGCTTAACTGTCATCACAGACCCGTGTGTATGCATATCTATGTGTGAGTGCATTCATGTGTATATCCATTAGTCTTCTCTCACGTCTGTGGGTTCGGCTTCATCCAAAGGCAGATCAACCCCACAATGAAGTGCCTGGAGTAGCTCCAAGGTTCATATTTAAATACCACGCCTTCCAGAAGAAATTGTTCTTTCAATAGCTGAATGAGAGCAACAAGCAAGATTCTTTCCCAGATGCCTTTATAAATCCTCCTCTTTCATCTAATTGGGTTTAATCGAGTCATGTATGCTCAACTGGGATCCAAATCCTGTGCTGATAATCCCCAGAGCTTTGGTCGATATTACCTACACCAGTCACCCTGCAAAGTAGAGGGAATTACTCCGAATGGCTTAGACCAATCAGAACTTCCCCATGGATCTTGGGTTGATTTAACTTCTCCAATGGTAAATGGACAAATTGAGAGATGTACAGATCTGAGTATCAAGAAAGGAGAATTGAAAATGCTGAATAGTCAACAAAAATATTTCACTTCAGTAGTCAGTTCCCAGAGTAAATCTATGAATATAGGTCTAGATATGGACACAAGTGTGCATATAGACATGCACATACATAAAACATTTTATCTAATTACAAAAAAAGTATTCAAGATTAAGTTTGGTATCTACAAAAAAACCAACAAAATGACCTAGACTCTTATCATTTAGACATAACTACTCTTACTATTTTGGTGTATGTATTACACAAGTATTTTTCACATGTAATCTTAGTGTGTATAGCATGTAATTATTTTTTAATTGAAACACACATACATTTTGTCTCCATCCTGCTTCTTTCACTTATCAATATATTATGAGCATTGAGATAGTGTGTAGTATGGATATATTACACTTTGTTTAATAAGATGTTTATTTATTTTTGAGAGAGAGAGAGCATGTGTATGCAAGTGGGGGAGAGGCAGAGAGAGAGGGAGAGAGAGAGAATCCCAAGCAGGTTCCACACCATCAGCACAGAGCCTGGCATGGGGCTCAAACTCACAAGCCGTGAGATCATGACCTGGGCCAAAATCAAGATTCAAACGCTTGATGTACCCCAAGTTCCCCAAGATGTCCTCCATTCTGATGTCAGTCTACTTCAAATAACTCTTCATTCCCTTTTTCTCTCCACAAACAGCATCCATTACACATTGCCCATCCTATTTACCATAAACTCCAATGAATGAATGCTCTAAGCCCCAGGCCAGAGAGGGGAAGTGAAGTGAGGAGAGAGATCCAGTGTGTAAGAGGGACTGCATGACCAAGTTGATGGGCAGTACAGATGAAGGAGTCCAAAGGGCCAAGAAGTTTCCCTTTTGACAAAGAAGGGGAGCATTATAGGTTGAATTATGCCTCCACTAATTTCGTATGTTAAGGTCCTAATCCCCCTGCACCTCAAAATACACCCTCATTTGGAAATAAGGTCATCACAGGTGTCATCAACTAAGATGAGGTCATACTAGAGTAGGGCAGGCCTCATATTAACAGATCTACTGTCCTTATAGAAAGGAAATTTGAACACAGACCTGTAGCAGAGAGAGAAGCACTATGTGAAGGTCAGGGTGATGTGGTCACCCGTTACAGAACCACCAGAAGCTAGGAGACAGAGCTGCAGCCAATCCCCCCTAGCACCTCCAGAGGGAGCAGGGGTCTGCCCACCCCTGATCTTGGATATCTAGCCTCCAGAACTGTGATACAATAAAACCCTGCCATTTCAGCCACTCGGTTTGGGGTCATTTGTTACAGCAGCTGCAGAAAACTAATACAGGTGCATGACTAGTAAAGGTGATGATTTGGGTGGAAGCTCAAAAGACCCGAGGGACCAATCCCAAGTTCCTGTGACCTGTGATCTGGTGTGGGTTGGAATACACAACTCACACTAGAAGTGAACGAATATTTATTTTTTATCTCCTTCTGGAATTGGTGTCTTGTGGACAATAAAATTTGTTCATTGACATGACCATTCCCCCTCTCTACTACTATGTGTTGATGTCTAGCTGTTGCTATAACCTCAAGCCTAAATATTCTTGGTTCTAGTATTCTGGGCCACTATCTTCAGAGAAGAAACTCAAGTTAAAGTTCCAAAATGGTCACCTCCAGGAGAGAAGCCAGTCAAATTTAGGAATAAAGTGATTCAGGAGTTACAGAAAGGATATTATTTTCTTTGATTTGTTTCCCTCTTATCATCAACTCACCCTTGGGTGCTCCCATCACACAATCTACAAAGTGCTTTCACATACAAAGATTCACCTGTTTCTCCCAACAACACAGAAGTAGTACAACAGAGGCTATTCCCATGACACAGATGGGAGAACTGAGGCCCATGGAGATCACATGACTTTCCAAACTGACTCCTCACACTGAAACAGGTCTAGTAGCCTTCTCCCTACATCAGAATGTTTTTTCGACATGAGAGAAATGTCCCTGCACATGAAGATAAAAGTCTCATTCTGCCCATTCTCTTTAAGAGCGGGATATCTGATTCATACTTATATGCTCCAAGGGCCTCAGCCAGACTTGGGGTGTGTCCACATTTAAGATCTTGATTCCTCCCATGGCCTTTTGGCTTCTTGACCCTCATATTAACTTACCAAGCTTGAGTCATAATTCTGGATGGTCGTACAGGGAATCTTTGACTCAGGAGAGCTCATAAAAGCTCTTATGGGAAATGAGACACTAATGTCAGAGTTTCACACAATTGAGGTACTTTACAGAATCCCAGATCAATACCATCAAAACATTCCTTCCCCACTGTCGTCTGACTAAAGGCCCTAGAATAAAAAGATACTTTTTTTTTTTTATTGAGGTATGATAGTTTTCACATCTCCATTTGTCTTTGCCAGACAGGGTCAGGAAATCAGCCCAGAATGTAGGGTTATGGTGTTTTCTCTCACACTCATAAAATGTTAGTACTGGAAGTGATCTAAGAGATATTCTGGTTCAACACTGTCTCACTAAGAACACTGAGACCCATAGACAAGAACCAATTTGGCCAGTGCCATAAAAGGAATTGATAGTAGGGCTGATAGTAAAATCTAGGGCTCCTAACTCCTAATCCTATGTTCTTTCCAATATGCTAGCTGTATCCATTGACCCAATTCTTTCTCATCCATGATTACTGACCTTCTATTTCCATGTCATGAATCAAAGCTGTGACCAATGTGAGGTGTGATTTTTCGAGCTTCACACTGACCCCATGTCCCACTCCCTGTCATCTGCAGTGGTATTCACTTCTTCAACATCAATTATTAAATTATTGATTTTTTTACCCAACAGACTTTTATTTATAAGCTACAGCTCTCTGATCTTCTTATTGTCAACAATTGGTCTTGTACATTATCATCTCCTCTGAATATATAAAGGTCAGAGCACAGTAGGGGAAGGAGATATCTGCAGAATTAAGGAAATTCAATTTGGTAGAAATAATTATATAAAAAATGAGAGTTGGATTTTAAAGGAAGGGGTGACTCAATGTTCTAGGGAGAAGGATACGGGGACAGGGATAAGGTTCACAATGGAGGCGACACCATGTTATTGAGCCCTAGAAACTGGAAAGGAGCTTGTAGCTCTATAGGCCAAAAGGACATTCTAGACAGAGGAAACAGCAGAATCAAAGTGCCCACAGTGGGGGATCACCTGGAACAGAGTTCATAATGTCCATGGAGGGGAGCAGGAGAGGCACATGGCTAAAAAGCCAGGCAGTCAGGGGCCTTAAAGGCCATGAACAGAAGGCATAAGGAGTGTGGGCTTTACACAGAAGATGCGAGGGAGCCAGTTTAAACAGGATTTTGACAGCTTCTATGTGTGTTTATAAAAGATCACTGTGACATTACTCTAGAAGATGGTTCAGAGATAGCAAGAGTAGAGGCAGGAAGGCCATTGCAAACATTTCGATACTCCCAACCATAGATGATGAAAGTCTCAACTAGGACAACAGGCTTGGAGGAAAATTAGAGCTTAAGAGGCATCAGAATATAGGGCTAAGTGGTACACTGGATATTGGTGATGAGAGGGGAGTAACGCTGAAAGTGCCTGGAGACTCTAATTAGGAGACTGTCACATGGTCATGACACTGTACTCTACAAGAGAGAATTTTTAACTCTCTAGATTTAGTGGGTTTTTTAAGAATCTGAAACTCTGAAGCCTCTACTCAGAAAAAGGCGCATATGTACATATACAGGCAAATTTTCATGGAGTTTCAAATGCTTTATGAGCTCCCTGAAACCCATAAATGAATGGGACTCCAGAATATGAGCCCTTGTTTTATTAGAGGAATTTAATACAAAAGCACCTGTGAAGTCTGGGTTGTCAATTACGAATGTCCTAGAATTAAGCTGTCAGCTTCTGATACTGCTAGTTGGATATCTGTGCCCTCATGTAGCAAATAGAGTGAGGCTGAAAACACTTGGCACATGGTGGCCATGGGGTGGGAAGTGTGGTCACAGAGTAGAAATAAAGCAAGAAGGGGGCAGGGCAGACAGAAAGATCATCAGCACCCCTTACATTTTTCTGAATCAACACAAAATCTTGGTCCGGAACGAATTAACTATACCCCAGATTTTTACCACCCTCCCATTTTGGCGGCTCTATTTAGCACTCACAATAACTCTGCGATGCTTGCAGGGAAGATAGGAGGTCCGTGCCACAAGATTTGAAGTGATCAAAGCTCAGAAAGATGAAGTGACTTTCTTTCCCAAGGTCACATATACTAAGTGGCAGAGAAAAGACCAACTCCATTCCCCTCTTCAGGGCTGTTCCCTTTAAAGACAAGTTGGCCTGAGACATCAAGAACAAAGATCTACTTCCCATCTGGATACTGGTCTAGGTGTTTCCATCTCACACTGATGATGTCATCCAGAGCATTGTTATTTGGGACTCTGCATCTCTGCATGCAGGAGGCAGTGGGGGAAAGGGCATGGTTTGGAGCCCTTAAGTACATTGTCTTCAGCTTTAGACAGACTTGGGTGCAAATGCCAACTCCACTGTGTACATCTCTGTGAGGACGACCAATCTATGTAACCTCATTGGCCTTCAGTCTCCTCATTTTTAAAACAGAGACAGTAATACGTGTCTCCAAATTGGCCAGGCTCAAATGAGACATGATAAATGGAAATGCCCTCTTTAAGTGCTGATTCTCCTTCTGAGAGCTTCGGCAGACACAGTCATTTCTCTGAGATCACAGATCCCAGCTGCAGGCTCCTGACACCAATCTCTTTGTCTCCTATCACTCACTGGGGGCAACCAGCCTGCCAGAATGTTCCACTGGCCGACCTGACTGGAACACACACTCTCTTGTCTCCATCACCAGAACAATATGTTCCAAAAATGTCTGACACCTGAATACTTCAAGGGCGAGTCTTCACAGACTTAAAACAGATCTGTTTTTAAACACAGACACTCAGGAATAGAGAACAAAAAGATTGCCAGTGTGGCACATTCCGGATGAAGAGGGTTGTTATAGAGTGTGTGTCATGAAACATTCCAGCTATGTTTACTGTCTTCATAATAGCTTAAACCTATTCACATATTTAGAGAATCACTTGCAACATGTGAAGGCCAACCACCTATAAGAAATTAAAATTTATGATATATTGTGCCTTATTCCAAGAAACCACCTAGCTGATGAGAAAATGGTTGAGGCTTATTTTTTTCACTTAAGCAGTTAATGGCAACACGATGAGTAAATCTTGCCAAAATAAAGGGCAGTGTGTTCCCCACAACATTTACTGCAGAAAAAAATGGGAAAACCCAAAACCCGTAGTATTTGATGTATGATGCCCACCACTTGCTAAATATGTGACTTTAGGTAGACCAGTTAACCTCTCCGACCTTCTGGTTCCTTATTTCTCAATGGGGGATATAATGCAGGTTCATCACCCTTACAACCTCCTCAAGAAGACTATAAGCACCCATATTCAGTTGAGGGATTATTATCCCCTTTCTTGGCTTCCTTCTTCCATCCCACCTGCTTCTTACCACAACTCAGGATTCAGTGTGCCAAGGACAGATCACTACAGCTGCCTTCCATCCTGAATTCTGGTGTGCTTCATTATTTATATTAAATAAACAATGGGGTTTGCAGACGATCCAGTTCCTCAGACTGGACAGATGGTGGCAAAACATGAGCTTCATAATCAGCTGGGGTCTGACTGGAATCCTCCCTTGACCAACTGTGCTTTTTGTGACCTTATTTTCCACAACTGTAGAGTCCTATGAATAATTATATCCCTTCCTCAGGGTTGATTCTTAAAAGCTTGGCTGAAATATAATTTACATGCCATACATTAAATTTTCACATTAAGTATAAAACTAGGTGAATTTTAGTGGATCTACAGAGCTCTATAGCCATCTGTACAAACTAATTGTAAAACATTTTTATTACCTGCACAAGAAATACTGTGACCATTAGGTCATTCCCCATCACCCCTTCTCTCGGCCCTAGGAAACCACTAATGTATGTCTGGTCTTTACACACTTGTCTATTCTTGCTATTCCATGTAAATGGAATCCTACAACATGTTGCCCTTTTTGTGACTGGCTTCTTTCACTTAGCATGATATCTTTGAGGTCCATCGATGTTGTGGCTTACCTCACAACTTATTCTTCCTTATTCCTGAAGAATATTTTGTGGTATGATTATACTGTATGTTATCCATCCATTCATCAGATAATGGACATGTGGATTATTTATACTTTTTCATTATCATGAATAATGATACTAAGAACTTATGCTTGTGTGTACACGGATCTTCATTTCTCTTGGGTATTTATCTAAAACTGGAATTTCTGGGAATTGGAATTATCTGATAATTCCAGACAGATAATTATCTGTCCATGTTTTTCACATTTTGAGAAGCTGCCAAACTATTTCCCAAAGAAGTTGCACCATATTTGCCACCACCAAGGTATGCTGGGATTTCTACACACTCCAACCGACATTTGTTCTTGTCCTTTTGGTCTTGCAAGGCATGAAGTGGGATCCCACTGTAGTACCATTTGCATTTCCCTAATGACTAATAGTGTTGAATATCTTTTTCATGACTTTATGGACCATTTGTATATCTTTCTTTGAGAAATGCTTGTTCATACCTTGACAATTTTTAAATTGAGGTTTTTTTTTTTATCATTGAGTTTTAATAGTTCTTTGTATATCTTGGTTACCAATCCATCACCAGATATACAATTTACAAATATCTTCTCCTTAATTATGTTTGTAGACTGTATTTTATTTTCTCTTCTTTTCTTTTTTGATGTTATAATTTGTAGCACAGAAGTTTTACATTTAGACAAGGTCCAATTCTCAATTTGCTCTTTTTTCTTGATTTTTGGTGTTATAACTAAAAGAAATTTTTGCATAACCCTCATTCACAAGGACTTAACTCTTTGATTTTCTTCTAAGACATTTATAGTTGGAGCTCTTACATTTTTAAAAAATGTTTACTTACTTGAGAGAGAGAGAGAGAGCACACACACACACATGAGTTGGGGAGGGGCAGAGAGAGGAGAGAGAATCCCAAGCAGGCTGGTTAGAGTCGAGTCCGATGTGGGGCTCAAACTCATGAACCATGAGCTCTTGACCTGAGCTGAAATCAAAAGTTGGACACTTAACTGACTGAGTGACTCACACACCCCCAGGTTGAGTTCTTACATTTAGATCTATGACCCATTTTAAGTTAAATTTTATGCATAGTCTGAGAAAGGGATCTAACTCCACTTCTTTGCATGTGGATATTCAGATGACCCGACACCATTTGTTGAAGACTACTCTTTCCCCATTTTATTTTCCTGGCATTCTCATCAAAAAGCAATTGGCCATAAATGTAATATTAGTTTTAGAATCTCAAGTCGCTTCCATTCATGTATGTGGTTTTGCATATATAATATATGTGACAAATACTATCCAAACATAGTAAGACCCTATAGGAAAAACCCACAACATCATAAAACACTGTACAGTATAGTAACTATACTGGAAATTAAATTAAATCAAATCAAATCAAATGAAATTAAAATTTTGTATTTTATGCCCCCAGATTAAGGAATGTTAGATTTTCCAATGCAAAAACACAGGTGTGTTTCCCCATTTATTTAAATCTGTAAGGCAGGGCTCAAGATTGATTTTGTCCGCTGTGACTATCCAGTTGTTTCAGCACTAAGGAAAGGTTTCCTTTTCCCAACGAACTACACTGGCACCTTTGTCTTATGTTTCCTGACAGTATAGAAGTCTATGTCAGGAGCACCAAAGTCCCAGAATTACTGCTGCTTGTAGCGAATCTTGAAATCTGGTGGTATAAGTAGTCCAAATTTATTTTCCTATATTCTAAGTCCTTTAGAGATCTATGCACATTTTAGAATTGTCTGTCAATTTCTACCAAAAATGTGTGAGATTTTGACCATAATGCATTGAATCTAGATCAGTTTTGAGATAGCTAATTAGTTATACATGCTGCAGGCCCTTGGTCTCATTTCTCTTTTATTGGAAACCATCTGCTCACAATAAACAAACAAAACAAAAACAAAATTAAACAAAACATGTTTTACATCACCTTTTTGTGCCATAAGTTTATTTGAGGAGTTCCCACAGGTGGGACAGCCTTTAGATTGTCTGCTGGTGTCTGTGACAGAGTAATTCTATTTCAGGGGTGAAATATCAAAGTTACTTGCTTATGCATCTAAGCCACCAAGATCTATCAATCATAAAGCTGACAGTTTGCTCTCTACATCTTAACTCTTGTGTCTACCTCTCAATTGACTTCAAAGTCAAATGCAAAATAGCCACTAATTAATGCTAGCTTCAGTTAGACACATCTTGAAGAGCCAATAAAGCAAGGTGAACTACAATTTCTTTTAATAAAACTTGTAAATGATTACATGGACTAAGAGAATGGAAGCAGTACTAAAATTTTTCATTTGACATTTTTATCACATTTATATGGAGATTTCTTATATAAAGTTATAGAATGTTGAGGGACTAACAACTATTGAGCCATAAACCTCTCATTTAGTCTTCATTGCAGATTTTTGAGGTATTATTATTCTCATTAAACAGAGGACAAATATCATTTGAGAGATTAAGTAACTAGAGGCTTGAATTTACACACTTAGTAAGAGCACTTAGAAAAGACATCAAATTCTCATGTAAAGTGCTTACAGTCTTCAAATGGCTCCAAAAATAATAATTTTTCAGTATAATTTATTATCAAGTTAGCTAACATACAGTGTATAAAATGTGCTCTTTGCTTTGGGAGTAGATTCCTATGATTCATGGCTTACATACAATATCCAGTGCTCATCCCAACAAGTGCCCTCCTCAGTGCCCATCCCCCATTTTCCCTCCACTCTGCCCTGCCCCATCAACTCTCAGTTTGTTCTCTGTATTTAAGAGTCTCTTATGGTTTGCTGCCCTATTTGAAACTATTTTTTTCTCCTTACCTTCATCCATGGTCTTCTGTTAAGTTTCTCAAGTTTCACAGATGAGTGAAAACATATCATATGTCTTTCTGTGACTGACTTATTTCACTTAGAATAATACCCTCCAGTTCCAGCCACATTGCTGCAAATGGCAAGATTTTATTCTTTCTCATTACTGAGTAGTATTCCAGTGTGTGTGTGTGTATGCACACGTGTGCACATCACATCTTCTTTATCCATCCATCAGTTGAGGGACATTTGGGCTCTTTCCATAATTTGGTTATTGTTGATAGCACTGCTATAAACATTGGGGTACACGTGTCCCTATGAATCAGCACTCCTGTATCATTTGGATAAACTTCTAGTAGTGCTGTTGCTGGATTGTAGGGTAATTCTATTTTTTTAATTTTGGGGGGAACTTCCATATTGTTTTCCAGAGTGGCTGTGCCAGTTTGAATTCCCATCAATAGTGTGAGAGGGTTCCTGTTTCTCCACTTCCTCACCAACATCTGCTGTCGCCTGAGTTGTTAATTTTAGCCACTCTGACTGGTGTGAGGTGGTATCTCAATGCAGTTTTGATTTGCATTTCCCTGATGATGTGTAATGTTGAGCATCTTTTCATGTGTCTATTGGCCACCTGGATGTCTTCTTTGGAAAAGTGTCTATTCATGTCTTCTGCCCATTTCTTCACTAGATTATTTGTTTTTCAGGTTTTGGGTTTGGTAAGTTCTTTATCAATTTTGGATTCTAACTCTTTATCTGTCATTAGCAAATATCTTCTCCCATTCCATTGGTTGCCTTTTAGTTTTGTTGGCTATTTCCTTTGCTGTGCAGAAGCTTTTTATCTTGATGAGGTCCCAATAGTTCATTTTTGCTTTTATTTGTCTTGACTTCAGAAACATGTGGAGTAAAAAGTTGCTGTGGCTGAGGTCAAAGAGGCTGTTGCCTGTTTTCTTCTCTAGGGTTTTGATGGATTCCTGTCTCACATTTAGGTCTTTCATCCATTTTGAATTTATTTTTGTGTAAGGTGTAAGAAAGTGGTCCATTTTCATTCTTCTGCATGTTGCTGTCCAGTTCTTCCAGCTCAATTTGCTACAGAGACTGTCTTTTTTCCACTGGATACTCTTTCCATCTTTGTCAAAGATTAGTTGGCCATACATTTGTGGGTCTAATTCTGGGTTCTCTATTCTATTCCATTGGTCTATGTGTCTGTTTTTGTGCCAGTACCATACTGTTTTGATGATTATGGCTTTGTACTACAGGCTAAAGTACTTTGTAGTACATGGGATTGTGATGCCTCCAGCATTGGTTTTCTTTCTCAGGATTGCTTTGGCTATTTGGAGGCTTTTCTGGTTCCATACAAATTTTAGGATTGCTTGTTCTAACTCTGAGAAGAATGATGGTGCAATTTTGATTGGTACTGCATTGAATGTATAGACTGGTTTGGTTGGCATCAGCATTTTAACAATATTTGTTCTTCCAATCCATAGTATGGAACGTTTTACCATTTCTTTGTGTCTTCTTCAATTTCTTTCATAAGTTTTCTATAGTTTTCAGCCTACAGATTTTTTCCTCTTTGGTTGGGTTTATTCCTAGATATTTTATGGTTCCTGGTACAATTGTAAATGGGATTAATTCCTTGACTTCTCTCCCTGTTACTTCATTATTCATGTATAGAAATGCAATTGATTTCCCTACATTGAGTTTATATCCTGCGACTTGGCTGAATTCATGTATCAGTTCTAGCAGTTTTATGCTGGAGTCTTTCGGACTTTCCATGTAAAGAATCATGTCATCTGCAAAAAGTGAAAGTCTGACTTCTTCTTTACCAATTTGGATGCCTTTTATTTCATTTTGTTGTCTGGTTGCTGAGGCTAGGACTTCCAGTACTATGTTAAACAACAGTGGTGAGAGTAGACATCCCTGTCGTGTTCCTGATCTTAGGGGGAAAGCTCTCAGTTTTTCCCACTGAGGATAATATTAGATGTGGGCTTTTCATGTACGGCTTTTTATGAGGCTAAGGTATGTTCCTTCTATCCCAACTTTCTTAAGCGTTTTTATTAAGATAGCATAATAAAAAAAAGAAAGGATGATGTATTTTGTCAATTGATATTTCTGCATCTATTGACATGATCATATTGTTCTTATCTTGTCTTCTTTTGTGATGTAGAACACTGATTTGTGAATATTGAACCAGCCCTACAGACCGGGAATGAATCTGGTTTGATCATGGTGAATAATTCTTCAATATATTGTTGACTTTGATTTGCTCATATCTTGTTGAGAATTTTTGCATCCATGTTCATCAAGGATATTGGCCTATAATGCTCCTTTTTAGTGGGATCTCTTCCTGGTTTAAGAATCAAGGTAATGCTGGCTTCATAGAATGAGTCTGGGAGCTTTCCTTCTGTTTCTATTTTCTGGAACAGCTTGAGAAGGATATGTATTAACTCTGCTTTAAATGTCTGGTAGAATTCCCCTGGGAAGCCATCTGGCCCAGGACTCTTTTTTGTTGGGAGATTTTTGATAACTGATTCAATTTTTTTTGCTGGCTGTTCAAATTTTCTATTTCTTCTCTTTAGAGTTTTAGTAGTGTGTGGGTGTCTAAGAATTTGTCCATTTCTTCCAGATTGTCCAGTTTATTGGCATATAATTTTCATAGTAGTCTCTAATAATTGTATTTCTGTGGTGTTGGTGATCTCTCCTCTTTCATTTGTGATTTTATATATTTGGGTTCTCTTTTTGAAAAGAGCTAGGAGTTTATTAATTTTGTTTATTCTTTAAAAAAACAGCTCTTAGATTCATTGATCTGTTCTACCACTTTTTTTGGGGGGGATTCAATATTGTTTATTTCTGCTCTAATCTTTATTATTTCTCTTCTTATGCTGATTTTGGGGTTTCTTGGCTGTTCTGCTTCTAGTTCCTTTAGGTGTGAGGTTAGGTTCTATATTTAGGGTTTTTCTTCTTTCTTGAGATAGGCCTGGATTGCAATGTATTTTCTTCTGAGGACTGCCTTTGCTGCATCCCAAAGGGCTGTCGTGTTTTCATTTTCATTTGCTTCCATATATTTTTTAAAGTTCTTCTTTAATTGTTTGGTTGACTCATTAATTCTTTAGTAGGATGTTCCTCAACCTCCATACATTTGGAGGCTTTCCAAATTTTTTCTTGTGGTTAATTTCAAGTTTCATAGCACTGTGATCTGAAAATATGCATGGTATGATCTCAATCCTTTTTTATTTATTGAGGGCTGTTTTGTGACCCACTACATGACCTACTTTGGAAAATGTTCCATGTGCACTCAAGAAGAATGTGTATTCTGCTGCTTTTGGATGAAAAGTTCTGAATATATCTGTCAAGTCCATCTGGCCCAGTGTGCATTCAAAGCCATTGTTTCTTTATTGATTTTCTGCCTAGATGATGAGTCCATTTCTGTAAGTGGAGTATTAAAGTCACCTAAAATTACTGTATTATTATCATCAAGAAGATTGCTTATGTTCATGATTAATTGCTTTATATATTTGGGTGTTATCAAGTTGGGGGCATAAACATTTATAATTGTTAGCTCTTCTTGATGGCTAGACCCCTTAATTATGACATAATGCCCTTCTTCATCTCGTTACAGTCTTTAGTTTAAAATATAGTTTGTTTGATATAAGTAGGACTCCATCAACTTTGTTTTGACTTCCAGTAGCATGACAGATGGTTCTCCATACCCTCACTTTCAATCTGCAGGTATCCTTAGGTCTAAAATAAATCTCTTGTAGACAGCATACAGATGGATCTTGATTTTTTATCCATTCTGATACTCTAGATCTTTTGATTGGAGCATTTAGTCCATTTACATTTAGAGTAATTACTGAAAGATAGGGATTTAGTGTCATTATGTCATATGTAGGTTTCATGCTTGTGGTGATGCATCTGGTACTTTGTAGTCTCTGCAGTATTCCAGTCACAGAGCCCCCTTAGGATCTCCTGCAGAACTCGTTTAGTGGTCACAAACTCCTTCAGTTTTTGTCTGGGAGAGCGTTTATCTCTCCTTCTATTCTGAATGACAGCCTTGCTGGATAAACGATTCTTGGCTGCATATTTTTCCTATTCAGCGCATTGAATACTTCCTGCCACTCCCTTCTGGCCTGCCATGTTTCAGTGTACAGGTCTGCTGCTACCCTTATGTGTCTACCCTTGTAGGTAAGCACCAGGTGTTCCTAGATGCTTTCAGAATTCTCTCTTTATCTTTGTATTTTGCCAGTTTCACTATGATACAACCACCCCACTCTCTCCTCCCTGGACCAGGTGTCCCAAACCATGCTGTTCAGGCCATCCTCACAGAGTAGCATGGGTGTGAGGAGGCCAGTCTGTCCTGCTCCACAGTCTCCATGTCTCCCAGGTGCTGGGCTGGGATTCAAACCCCAGTGTCTTAAAGGATCTCACCCCAGACAGAGGGATCTGGTTTCCTGCTGTTCAGCTGACCCTGAGCGGGACACACTGACCCCAGGTGACCCCGGGAGAAACTATTCCTCACTTGCCAGCTCAACCTGGAGGGGAAGCAGCGGCGCCTGAAGCTGTGCTGCTGTGCTTCTGGCTCCACTCAATTCCCAGCAGGGAGGTGAGAGGCTTGAAACTGCTTAGAGGGACTTGGCCTGCAGGTTTATATTTCAGGCGATATCAATGGGGCATGTGGACTAAGATCTGGAAATGAGGCCTGGCTTGGGATATAGAGCATGGCCCACCTTGGCTACGCCGGCAGCACAGGGAGATCAGACGCAAAAGAGTGAGTTGCAACGCTTGGTTCAAGAAGGGACTGGGGCACTGCCATTTTTCTCCCCACAACCACCAACACGGAACCTCAGGGAGTGGCCTGCCAGTGGGACAGGATGCAGTGGAGGCTAAGACCTGCCTACACCAAACCATACCCATCCCTGCTAGAGAGCTGTTTTTTGAGTTTTTTTTTTTCTTGTTTTTTACCGTAGTCCGGAGCAAGACCAACATGGATGCACTACCATGACTAATTCTAGATCAATTCTTTCTATACAGATATATTTTTTCCCTTGTCTCATTCGTAACCCTCCACTCTTTTGGACTGGGCACTCTGGTCACTGGTTTGCTTAAACAGTCACATTTAATCCATTCTCTAGATGTATATTCTACACTTCCACTGCTACCTTTCTACCGCGCTCTCTCTCTGGAGTAATCAGACTATATAGTTTCCCTGAGTAAAAATATCTTCATTTCTTTCTCCTCGCCTCTAACCATATTCTCCTCTTTCTCTCTCTGAATTAACCCTCTTAGTCTTTCTGCCTGGTCATTTCATTTCCAATTTTTCTTCCTTCCTGCCCTGTCATTTCTCTCTCTGTCTATGCTCTTCCATCAACACTGCATATACCCGGCTCTTTATTTGTAGCTGGGAATTCTGGTTTTATGCTTTTAGACTGTCCTTTGTCTTTTGGGTTTTTTCTTTGTTCTTTTCTTCTTTTTAATTTATTTATTCTTATTTTTATTATTTGTCTTCCCTCCTTCCTCTTTTTTTTTTTTTGTCCCTTCCTTTCTTTCTTTTTCTTTTTCCCTTTCAGTTTGTGTGTTTGTTTGATTTGTCTGTGTGTTTGTGTGCCTTGGTTCCCAGTGTGGCTGCCTGTCTGTTTTCTTTTTCAGGGCTACTTCAAGAAACAAGCCAAAGTACACATGGTGGAGAGTCCCAAATACCACTACGAGAAGGGAAATAAAATGACCAAAGTCTCAACAAGAGATACCAAGAGACACCATTCAAAGAACACTTCCAGAACGGACAGGCCCTGGACAGTCAAACAGCCTTTTTAATAGAGCAGTACTTGCAGGTGCAGAGTGCATAACAAACTTTTAAAACTAACAAGAAATAGAAAGCTAACCAAAATGACAAAACAGAAGAACTCTGCTCCAAAGAAATTCCAGGAAGAAATGACAGCTAAAGAACTGCTCAGAACATATATAAGCAAAATAACTGAACAAGAATTTAGAACAATAGTCATAAATTAATTGCTGGGCTTGAAAAAGGCATGGAAGACATCAGAGAAACTATTGCTACAAAGAATATGGAGCTTAAAAATAGTTGTGATGAATTAAAAAATGCTATAAATGAGATGCATAATAAAGTGGAGGTGTCCAATGCAAGGATCAAAGAGGCAGAAAGGAGAATAGGTGAATTAGAAGACACAATTATAGAAAAGAGGAAGCTGAGAAAAGTAGAGATAAACTGATCCAGAAACATGAAAGGAGAATACGAGAGTTCAGTGATACAATCAAATGGAACAATATCCATATCATAGGAATTCCAGAAGAGAAAGAGAGAGGGAAAGGTGCTGAAGAAGTCCTGGAACAAATTATAGCAGAGAACTTCCCCAATCTAGGGAAGGAAACAGACAATGAAATCCAAGAGGCACAGAGAACTCCCCTCAGATGTAACTTGAATCGATCTTCTGCACGACATATCATAGTGAAACTGGCAAAATATAAGGACAAAGAGAGAATTCTGAAAGCAGCTAGGGAGAAAAAGGCCCTAACATACAAAAGGAAACCTATCAGAGTGGTTACAGACCTATCTACTAAAACCTGGCAGGACAGAAAGGAATGGCAGGAAATCTTCAGTGTGATGAAGAGAAAAAATATGCAGCCAAGAATCCTCTATCCAGCAAGCCTGTAATTCAGAATAAAAGGAGAGATAAAAGTCTTTCCAAATAAACAAAAATTGAAAGAATTCATCACCACTAAACCAGCGCTACAAGAAATCCTGAGGGGGACTCTCTGAGGGAAATGTTGCAAGGAAGGTAAGATGCCAGAGACACCACCAGAAGCATAAATCCCATAAAGGACATGATGACTCTAAACCCATATTTTTTAATAATAACACTGAATGTAAATGCAACAAATGCCCCAAACAAAAGACATAGGGTAGCAGAATGCATAAAAAAAAACAAAATCCATCTATTTGCTGTCTACAAGAAACGCATTTTAGTTTTTTTAAAATTTTTAAATTTTTTTAAATTTATTTCTGAGACAGCGTGAGCAGGGGAGGGTCAGAGAGAGAGGGAGACACAGAATCAGAAAGAGGCTCCAGGCTCTGAGCTGTCAGCACACAGCCCGACGCGGGGCTGGAACCCACGAACCATGAGATCATGACCTGAGCCGAAGTCGGACGCTTAACCGACTGAGCCACCCAGGCGCCCCAAGAAATGCATTTTAGACTGGAAGACACCTTCAGATTGAAAGTAAGGGGATAGAGAAATATATATCATCTACTGGAAGTCAAAAGAAAGCTGGAGTAGCTATACTTATATCAGACAAACTCGACTTTAAATTAAAGACAGTAACAAGGGATGAAGAAGAGCATTAATAATTATAAGGTCTATCCGTCAGGAAGAGCTAATAATTATAAATGTCTACGCACCAAATATGGAAGCACCTAAATATATAAAACAATTAATCACAAACAGAAACAATCCTACAGATAAGAATGTGCTAATAGCAGGGGACTTTAATAATCCACTTATAGCAATGAATAGAACAACTAGACAGAAAATCACTAAAGAAACAATGGACTTGAAAGACACATTGGAGCAGATGGATTTGACAGATATATTTAGAACTCTACATCCTGAGGCCATGGATTCACTTTTTTCTCAAGTGCGCATGGCACATTCTCCAAGACAGATCACATACTGGGACATAAAGCAATATAAAAGAATTGAGATCAGGAGTAATTAGACTATATAGTTTCTCTGGATAATTCCAGCA
>NW_027527524.1:0-2695 GCF_008692635.1 Crocuta crocuta | reverse complement strand
AGATTATATAATGCTTTTGGGTAGTGTTAACTTCTGTTGATAATAGGACTTCTTGTCCTCAAGTGTGGGCAGTGACTCCAAATATAAATGGATGCGTAGCTCTGTATTTAGTAGATGGTTAATCAGGTTTTGTCAGTTCTAAAAATAGAGAAAAAAAGTCTTTTTAAAAAGTATATTTAAAATTCACTTCTGTACATCACGCATCTTTTTTTTTTTTTTTTCCTCATCTCTCTCTTTTAAAGTCTTGTGAAAATGCCACTGTGTCCTGGGATCCTGGCAGAATGGTAGGTGATATAGACAAAATGAAACCCAGTGAGTCTAATGAGACTTTTCTTGGGCGATTCGACTACAGCCAGTGTGACATTTGGTACATGAGGTTTTCCAAGGATTTCTGGCAAAAGGTAATCATATATTTTTACATTTTCAAATTACTTAAGAGTATCATGATTTCACTTTTCTGTTGCGCATCCACGTTTGGATTCCTCTACGAATCTATCTGCCTCAGTGTTCTGTATTGATTATTTTGGCTTTTGCTGTTATTTATTCTATCTTTGTGGCTTTACACACCATCTGCAGTGCTTATTATGAATGCAGTTGACAGGTGTCAATCATGGCAGTGAGGTGTTTACTTTCTGTAACATGTTACTAAGACTGAATGCTTTGATGATTAGAGTGTTATGCTTTTTAGGTAGCTTTTTTGTAGAAAAACTTAGTGAAAAATCAACATGGGGCAAACTTTAATTTTAAAGAGATTAGTGTTAGTTTTTTGTAGTAATAAATTACTTAGCTCCTCTTCTTAGAAAATGCTAACAATGTAACTTATAATGTCCCTCATAGGGACGTGTAGGTTGCTTAGTTGGTTAAGCTTCTGACTTCAGCTCAGGTCATGATCTCGCACTTTTGAGTTTTAGCCCTGCAGCCCCGCATTGGACTCGGTGCTGACTGCTCAGAGCTTGGAGCCTGTTTCGAATTCTGTGTCTCCCCCTCTCTCTGCCCCTCCAATGCTTATGGTCTGTCTCTCAATAATAAACATTATAAAGAATTTTTTTTAAAAAAGAAAAAAATAACGTCCTTCATAAATTGCAGAATGCCTTCTGATTTACTCAAGGTGCTTCATTGAGTTATTAATTCCTCTTATCCCCACTTACAAGTCCGAAATTTAAGATGCAAACATCTCCTAAGCGGAGCCGAGGTGTTTTGCAATACAAATATGTCTTATGAATGCTTGAATGCTTTATAACCTATTTTAATAAGTTGATATCTTAAAAATATGTTTACACAGATGCCTGCATTGGGCAATCAGGTTGGCCAACTTTATGTTTAGGATTCAGAAGTGGAAGATCCTCATGAAGCCAAGTAAATATTTAAAAATGTTATTAATATAACAATTCCTACCCTTTTCACAATTGTTCTGCAAATATAGAGGAAGTAATTGATACTTAAGGTGCCATCCTTAAATCATTTATAACAAAGAGCTTAGTTATTTTAAAGCCTTTTTCCATTATCATAGTGATTGGTTATCACGAATACCTTGGTGACAAGTAACGTGTTTTTTTTTTAATTGAAATTGTACCCAAACTTTATGAAAATTGAGATTGAACTCTTAGTGTGGTTTCAGTGGTTCCCATAGGGCTTGAAACATCTATTTGTTTCCTAATTCACTGGTTTCAGTTAGATACTGACATATTTTTTGTGGATGGCACAGAAACAAGACCAGTTGTCTTGTTTTCCCCTAGATGTCAACACTGACTCATTATTAATGTGGTGCTGCTATTCGACCTACCACTTTTAGCGGGGATAGCAGTATTCTTCTAGCGGTTTGGGATGATGCCAGTAATAGGCGATGGGATTGACTTCGATACAATACTTTGTTCTAATCAAAGTTAGTGCGTGTTTTTTCTCTCTCTCTCTCTCCCTGAAGTAATCAGAGTATATAGTTTCTATGGGGAACATTATCTTCGATTATTTTTCCTCGCCTCTAACCATATTCTCCGATTGCTCCCTCTAAATCAAGCCTCTTAGTCACTCTGCCTGGCCATTTCATTTCCAATTTCTGCATGTTGTTGTCCAGTTCTCACCGTCTGTTAAAGAGGCTGTCTCGAAACCCATAGTTTTCAATAACAACACTGAATGTACATGGGCTGAATGCTCCAATCAAAAGACATAGGATAGCAGAATGGGTAAAAAAACCAAAGTCCATCTATTTNAGCATGGAGGTTAAAGAACACCCTACTATAGAAGGAAAGGGCCAATGAGGCAATTAGAGAAAAAATTTAAAAATATATGGAAACAAACAAAAATGAAAACCCATAAATCCAAACTCTATGGGACGCGGCAAAGGCAGTCCTAAGAGGAAAGTACACTGCACTCCCGGCCTATTTCAAGAAATTAGAAAAAGCGCAAGTGCAAAATCTAACAGCTCGCCTAAAGGAACTAGAGGCAGGGCAACAAGCGCACCCCAAAGTCAGTAGGAGAAGAGAAATAATAAAAATCAGAGCAGTAATAAACAATAGAGAAACTAAAGAAAAGCTGATCAGTGAAACCACGAGTTGGTTTTTTGAAAAAATATACACAGAATTGACAAACCTCTTTTTTCAAAAAAGGAGAGAGAGCGCACTCAGACAAAATCATGAATGAAAATGGCCTGATTAGAATCAACCCCTCAGAAATACAAGCAATTATCAGGGAACTGTGA
>NW_027527523.1:0-531 GCF_008692635.1 Crocuta crocuta | reverse complement strand
GAACAAATTATAGCTGAGAACTTCCCCAAACTGGGGAAGGAAGTATATGTTGAAATACAAGAGACACAGAGAACTCCCCTTAGATGTAATATGAATCGATCTTCTGCACGACATATCATAGTGAAAATGGCAAAATATAGGGAAAAAGAGAGAATTTTGAAAGCAGCTAGGGAGAAAAGAGCCCTAACACACAAAGGCAAACCTATCANAGAGTGGTGACAGACCTATCTATCGAAATTTGGCAGGCTAGAAAGGAATGGCAGGGGATCTTCAATGTGATGAACAGAAAAAATATGCAGCCAAGAATCCTCTATCCAGCAAGCCAGTCATTCAAAATAGAAGGATAGATAAAAGTCCTTCCAAATAAACAAAAATTGAAAGAATTTGTCACCACTAAGCCAGTCCTACAAGAAATCCTGAGAGGGACTCTCTGAGGGAAGTATTGCAAGGAACAAAGACACAAGAGACACCACTACAAGCATAAGCCCACAAAGGGCACAATGACTCTAAACCCACATATTTCAATAATAA
>NW_027527522.1:0-649 GCF_008692635.1 Crocuta crocuta | reverse complement strand
ATCTATCCATCAGGAAGAACTAACAATTATAAATGTCTACACACCAGATATGGGAGCACCAAAATACATAAAACAATCACAAACAGAAAGTCTTATCTATAAGAACGTGCTAATAGCAGGGGACTTTAATACTCCACTTACAGCAATGGACAAACCAACTAGACAGAAAATCAACACTTACAGCAATGAACAAACCAACTAGACAGAAAATCAATAAAGACACAATGGACTTAAATGACACATTGAACCAGATGGATTTGACAGATAGATTTNTCTACATCCTGAGGCTATGGAATTCACTTTCTTCTCAAGTGCACATGACACATTCTCCAAGATAGATCACATACTGGGACATGAAGCAGCCCTCAATAAATATAAAAGAATTGAGATCATACCATACACACTTTCAGATCACAATCCTATGAAGCTCGAAATCAGGAGGGAGGGGGAAGATAGTGGAGAAATAGGGAGCTCCCTGCATTGCACTCGCCCCCATATCTCACACGGAAAAGATCTACACCTACCGACCTTTTCATCTCTTTCTCTCAGGAGTAATTAGACTATATAGTTTCTCTGGATAACACTAGTGTCCTTCTCTCATTTATCCAACCATATTCCACCCTTTAGCTCTTTGAAAAAAGCTGCTTAT
>NW_027527521.1:761-856 GCF_008692635.1 Crocuta crocuta | reverse complement strand
ACCCTTTTATGTATTTTATACTCCATATTATTCGCCCTCCCTCCTGCGTCTTTTCTCTTACTTTTTCGTTTTCCCTCTCGCTTTTTAGTTGAATT
>NW_027527521.1:0-195 GCF_008692635.1 Crocuta crocuta | reverse complement strand
GGATTGAAGAGGCAGAAAGGAGAATAAGTGATTTAGAAGACACCATTATAGAAAAACAAGAAGCTGACAAAAAAAGAGACAAACTGATCCAGGAACAGGAAAGAAGAATTCGGAGCTCAGCGATACACTCAAACGCAGCAATATCCGTACCACAGGAATCCCAGAAGAGGAAGAGAGAGGGAAAGGTGCTGAAGG
>NW_027527520.1:691-819 GCF_008692635.1 Crocuta crocuta | reverse complement strand
ATAGCAGAGAACTTCCCCGACCTGGGGAAGGAAGTAAACGTGGAAGTACAAGAAGCTCAGAGGACTCCCCTCAGACATAACTTGAATCGATCTTCTGCACGACATATCATAGTAAAAATGGCCAAATA
>NW_027527520.1:0-210 GCF_008692635.1 Crocuta crocuta | reverse complement strand
CCATCTATATGCTGTCTACAAGAAACTCATTTTAGACGGGAAGATACCTTCAGATTAAAAGTAAGGGGATGGAGAAATATATATCATGCTACAGGAAATCAAAAGAAAGCCGGAGTAGCGATACTTATATCAGACAAACTGTACTTTATTTTTTTATTTTTTAATATATTTTTTTAATATTTTTATTTTATTTCTAGGAGAGAGAGAGAG
>NW_027527519.1:0-934 GCF_008692635.1 Crocuta crocuta | reverse complement strand
CCCTGGACTTGATGGCTTCCCTGGGGAATTCTACCAGACATTTAATACAGAATGAATTCCAATTCTTTNGGTTCATTCCTGGGTTACAGGGCTGGTTCAACATTCGCAAATCCATCAATGTGATACATCACATCAACAAAAGAAAAGATAAAAACCATATGATCCTGTCAATAGATGTAGAAAAAGCATTTGACAAAATACAGCATCTCTTCTTAATAAAGACTCTAGAGAAAGTTGGGATAGAAGGAACTTACTTAAACTTTCTAAAAGCCATTTATGAGAAGCCTTCAGCGAACATCATCCTCAACGGGGAAAAACTGAGAGCTTTCCCCCTGAGATCAGGACCAAGACAGGATGTCCACTCTCACAACTGATGTTTAACATAGTGCTGGAAGTCCTAGCATCAGCCATCAGACAACAAATAGAAATCAAAGGCATCAGAATTGGCAAAGAGGAAATCAAACTTTCACTTTTTGCAGATGACATGATACTGTACATAGAGAACCCGACAGATTCCACCAGAAGCCTACTAGAACTGATCCAAGAATTCAGCCAAGTTGCAGGGTACAAAATCAACGTATAGAAATCGGTTGCATTTTTATACACCAACAATGAAGCCACATAAAGAGAAATGAAGAAGCTGATCCCATTCACAATTGCACAAAAAACCATAAAATACCTAGGAATAAACCTAACCAAGGATATAAGAGATCTGCATGATGAAAACTATAGAAAACTTATGAAAGAAATTGAAGAAGATACAAAGAAATGGAAACACATTCCATGCTCATGGATTGGATGAATAAATATAGTTGAAATGTCATTACTACCCAAAGCAATCTACACATTCAATGCAATCCCAATCAAAACTAGATTGGGATTCTTCTCAAAACTTCTCAAAACTAGAACAAACTATCCAAAAATTTGTATGGAA
>NW_027527518.1:133466-135680 GCF_008692635.1 Crocuta crocuta | reverse complement strand
TGTACATTATATGCGTTATATACTGCATTCTTACAATAAAGTAAGGTAGAGAAATAATGCTGTTAAGAAAATTATAAGGAAGAGAAAGTACATTTACAGCACTGTACTTATTTATGGAAAAAATATGCATATAATCGACCTGCACAGTTCAAATCTATGTTGTTCAAGGTTGTGCTGTACTACAGGGAGACTTAGCTAAACTTGTGCTTCAATAATGTGGCACTCTCCTCCTAGTCAAACAAATAAATTCACCTTTGTGAGAGATTACCATTGGTGGTCTGTTATTTCCTTGTAATCATCCCCAGTAAGGCTGGTAGTTTGACACAAGGGTAAGCACTTCTCAGGTGAAATCCCAGGGTATGTATTTATTCACACAACTGTGCAAAGAGGACTTCCCACATGCCTCGTACCGTGTTAGGGCCCCAGCTGGGACGGGGAAGATACAGACACCAAGGAAAAGGAAAATACCTCTACAGAATCTTATTCATTCTGTATATAGATCTTTTTCATTCTCAAGTCATTTTGTCCTTTAGTAACGTAAGCTATGTTCCCAGTATGCTAAAGTCTCGATAGAATAATGAACATTAAACATACAAGGATGAGTAACTCAGGATTTTAGTGGCTTCTCACATTGTCACAGTCAGAGGGCAGAACACGGACCACAAGATGATGAAGATACGATTCCAAATGGATAAGTACGACTCAGCCTCTGAAGGCCAGACGTGTGGACTTCTGCACCAAGGATTGTTAGTGGCAAGTTAAAAATCTGTCCTCCCGTTCTCAATTTCTATTTTGAGACAGTCTTGGGAAAAACATCCAATTTAGGAAACATTTATTTTCTTACAAGTGACACAAATGGGTTCCTTACCGGACAGGTTGTCCCCAGGGTCCTGTTCATACTTCTCACCTTCTAACCAACACTAGTCTCATCTTTGGTTTTGTTCGTGTGCTGCCGCCTAAAATAGCACCGTGGCCACCTGTTCATTAGAGAAAGCGGAGTTTACCACCGGCAAGGATGAGGACAGCCTTGACAGGGTCTTAGGAAGGTTTCAGGTTAAATATCTTTTTCCAGGAAATAATCCTTCATCTCCAGAACTTCACTATTTCAGCTTCAGGGAAAAGGCACTTAGCTGCTTTAATTGCATCTCGAAAAACAGCTAGGCTATAAATACAGGCTTTCTCCCCCCTCTTCTCACTGCATGCTAGGCTAGGCACTGTCCTGTTGTACATTATAACTCAGCCCTTGCAAGGACCTTGTAAGGGAGGTACAAATACAGATGAGGAAACAAGGCATTGGGAGCTAAAAGTCATCACTCATCTTTGAACATCAGAGCCCAGGTTTGGATCCAAGCCACTTGGGTTAAGAGACCATGTCCTCTGCCACACTGCCATCTCCACTGCCTAACTGAGGGCAAGACAGAGACCCATCTGCAGTGTGCTCACCCTAAGGCTGGAGAAACCCCAAGGCATATGAATGAAATGACAGATTGCAGCCTGTCACTTAACTATATGTTGGTGTTCAACGGGAGCTAATAACTGACATCTCTGCTCTAGTTTGGAACCATCTGAAAGAGAGAGAGATTCAGGAGCCAGACAGCCACACACCAAAATATTCTCTTTGTAAGCAACACTCCTATATTAGAAAATGTCACTGAGAATTGGGCCAAACAAGTTCCGTAATACTCCACTGTGAGAGTAGGGACACCCTTCCATTCAGTCACAGACAGGGCTAGAGAACTACAGACCCTCCCCACGGGCCTGGCCTTCTCACCTGGGAGAAGCGAGTGGGCAGAGCAAGGCTAAGGTTACTCTAGTAAGAGCAAGACTACAGGTTACATTGTACAGAGTGGCCAGATGATTGAATGGTTATAACAGCAGCCTGGAGAGGAGTTGTTTACAAGGCATGCATTACTCCTGTAATCCTCAAGATGGCCCTGTTGGTGGTCAGTGTAATTAACTCCATTTCCTTTTTTTTTTCTTCTTCTTCTTTTTTAAATGTTTGTTTATTTTTGAGAGGGAGAACGTGAGCAGGGAGGAGCAAAGAGAGTGGGAGGAACAAAGGATCCAAAGCAGGCTCCGGTGCTGACAGCAGAGAGCCCGATGCAGGGCCCAAACTCATGAAATGGGAGATCATGACCTGAGCTGCCTAAAGTTGGATGATTAACTGACTGAGCCACCCAGGCGCTCCCCCCCCCCCCCCCCCCATTAATTCCC
>NW_027527518.1:120322-133304 GCF_008692635.1 Crocuta crocuta | reverse complement strand
GTAGCTCATGGAGGGGACAGGAATTGATCCTAGACAGCCTGTACCCACAATCCATGATCTTAACCACCACATTGATGCTGCGTAATAAATTTGCAGGGTCAGGCTGGGAATAACTAGGACTAGGCACAACTGCTACTTATAAAGTTCTTTTCATAGAAAAAGACTTGCAAATCATACTTAGAAGACGACCCTTTCATAGGGCCGGACGCCGTCCATACAGAGGACCCAGATGATTGACCGCTCTGTAGTTGCGAGTTACCTGCTATATTGAAATGAGCACACTTACCCCAAAGCGACCTCGTTCTGGCTTGCTGGGGCTGCGAGTCCACTGGGGCTGGAGCGGAGTGGAGGAAGTTTCCACCGCACGATCCCCGGCAGGGTGGGACGGCTCTCCTGATGGGCTCCAGGGAGAACTGTGAGGGGCACGAGACTTTCCCTGCTCGTACGCTCACAAGTGAGTCTGCTTTCATCTTGTGGGTGCTGGCAGAAATCACAAGAATGTTGGGTCAGACCGAGACAGAGGATTTCATTGCTCGTAGCACAACAGGCAGCATGAGCTTCATGTTTGTACTGGTTCTCTTGCCTGCACGTCCAGCGGGGGCAACACACAGGTGGGCCCAAGTGGGCGCTGCACGTGCAGTGCTGTGTGTCACTGGGGAGGAGGCAGGCTTGGGAAATACCAATATGTAAAATTTTGTTAAGTTTACTTATTTGAGAGAGTGTGTGTGCTCACAGGAAGGGCAGAGAGAGAGAGAGAGAGAGAGAGAGAGAATCCCAAGCGGGCTCTGCACTATCAGTGCAGAGCCCGACGTGGGGCTTGAACTCAACTGTGAGATCATGGCCTGAACCAAAACCAAGAGTCAGACGCTTAACCGGCTGAGCCACCCAGGTGCCCCTGGAAATACCAATATTTTAAAGAGGGCTGTGAGCCAATCTGCCCAGTTTTTGACCTAAAGGGAGACCTTCTCACACTAGTCAACAAAATTTTCTCTGGCTCCATGTGGAGACATGATCTCTACCTCCTAAGGCTGTTCACTATACAAACTTCCCTGGAAAGTGAGTTCAGAATAAAAGCTGCCCACGCCTCTGCTCACAAGATCTGCAGAAACAAGAGAAAGCCATGGAAAAGGGTCTCCCAACAGACCACAGGTGCTGGCAGCGAGAATTCCCAGCCAACATCTTTAAATATCTAGCGTCCAACTCCAGCCTGCATGGCGCCCAAGCAGTTTGTGTGTCCCTTCACAGATAAGGTGGTTTTCTCATGCTTGTTCTGAACGAGAGCAACAAGGCTATAGGTCCCTCTGCAGGATCGTGGACCCACACTGTGTATCCGGGAAGGTATGGTGGCACTGGGACTCTCCTCTATCGGATATTGGAGGACCTAGGCCTTCCCTTCTCTTGCTACCCTGACCTTGGAAGTTTGTCTGTCTCGCATAAAGCTAATAGCTGAATTATTTAAGCCCTGGTGTATGTCAGTGAGACCCAAAGGGTCTCAGCACAGTAGATAAGGAGAAATAACAAGACATCCTAGAGTTCCCAGCAGCCAGGAGAAAGATCAAACAGCACAGCCAGCCGGCAAAAACAATTGCTAGAGAAGACAGGTATCAGTTACAAAATAAAACTAGGACTTGGGGCGCCTGGGTGGCTCAGTCGGTTTAAACATCCTACTCTTGGGGCGCCTGGGTGGCTTAGTCGGTTAAGCGTCCGACTTTCGCTTAGGTCATGATCTCGCGGTTCGTGGGTTCGAGCCCCGCGTCGGGCTCTGTGCTGACTGTCAGCTCGGAGCCTGGAGCCTGTTTCAGTCTGTGACTCCCTCTCTCTGACCCTCCCCTGTTCACGCTGTCTCTCTCTCTCCTAGAAATAAATAAAACATTAAAAAAAAAAAAATCCTACTCTTGATTTTGGCTCAGGTCTTGGTCTCACGGTTCCTGAGTCTGAGCCCCACGTCAGGCTCTGCACTGACATCGCTTGGCATTTCATCGCTCGTAGCACAACAGGCAGCATAAACCTGCACTCCCTCTCACTCTCGAAAAAATTTAATAAAACTAGGGTTTAAAGAGGTTCAAATATGGCATGAGGGTGACCAAGTGTCCCAGTATGCCCAGGACTGAGGCAACTCCGGGGATATGGGCCCAGCAGTGCTGACGCCAGGACAGTACTGGGCCGACTGGGATAAGTAGGTCGCTCTCTACAACCACACCTCTTCCCACACATGCAGACTTTCTGAAACTAGAGGCTATGACTTCAAACTTAAAGATAGATCAGGCGAATTACAAGAGAGGATGGTTACTCTTGTGGGCAGAGTTAGTAATCTGGGTGAAGAGAAGAAATATCTCCAAACATAATGCTTCAAAAATACAAAAATGTGGAACTTATAGAGAAAAGGTAAGAGTCTTCGTGGAGGATAGATCTAGGAGACATAACAAGCAAAAATGGGTGATCAAGGAGAGGGAACTGGCGGAGGAGAAGCCTAACTAAGCAAATAATAAATGACTATTTCCTTGAACCAAACAAAGGCCCAAGTTTGCAGATTGAAAAAGTGCCCCAAGTTCCCAACAGAGTCCATGACCTTCACAGCAAATAATCTACAAATTATAGTGGAATAAATTACTGTTCAACAAGTACTGATTCCCTCCCTTTATCTAACATGGATGAGCAGATAGTACTTCCCTGGCTCCGGACTTGCGCTCATCTCGGTGACCACACGGGCCAATGGCCTGTTAGTGGATATAATACAAGCAAAAACCTGAATTACACCTGCATGCTGGGCTCACCATTTTCAACCTCAAAACTAAAACAGCCAGTTATTTTACTAATCAAATGAGTTTGCTGAGGAATAGCAGAGCAATTGCACCTTGGGACATGCAAGCTATGGGGAGCCACAGGTAAGTTCAAGGAGATAAAGGGAAGGTCAGATATTATTCGGTTGTTTTTTAAATGGTGGTTGGAATTTTTTTATGTGTATGTATGTATATATGTATGTATGTCCGTATGTATGTAATTTCTACACCCAACGTGGGGCTTGAACGCATGACCCCAAGATCAAGACTCATGTGCTTCTCAGACTGATCCAGCCAGGCACACCTTTTATGAGGTTTTAAGAGGAAATTGGGGAGGGTTGTTGGAAACAGAAGTTCACTAGAGAACAAAAGTTTCAGGTTGTGGCGATTTCTCACTGGCTATGAGCGTAGTCGGTGCTATTGCTGAGGCAGGAAGGGAACCTGTGTAAAAGCAAGAGATGANATTTCTAGGAGAGAGAGAGAGACAGCGTGAGCAGGGGAGGGTCAGAGAGAAAGGGAGATACAGACTCTGAAATAGGCTCCAGGCTGGCAGTCAGCACAGAGCCTGACGTGGGGCTGGAACCCACGAACCGCGAGATCGTGACCTAAGCGAAAGTCGGACGCTTAACCGACTAAGCCACCCAGGCGCCCCTTCCTAACTCCATTTTAAATGAGGTTTCATTTATCTTCACATCCTCTTGTCCTGCTTTGTGCCCCTTGGAGAGCAAGCTTTGGGAGGCTCCTGATGCAAGGAGGATGAGAAAGACATCAGGTGGACCTGGACTCATTCTCAATCTTAGTGTCAAGTCCAGCCTAGATTTGTCCATGTGTCAGTGACCGATAAATGCTTCGTGTTTAATGCAGATGGGATTTTTGTGGTGGTTTGTTACATAGTGTTTATTGTGACAATAGCTGATATATAGACATAGGTGTACCTTGGTGAAATTCCAAATCTCAAGAATAAAAAACAAAATCAGGGTGCCTGAGTGGCTCAGTCGGTTAAGCATCCAATTTCAGTTCAGGTCATGATCTCGCGGTTCGTGGCTTGGAGCCCTGCGTTGGGCTCTGTGCTGACAGTTCAGAGCCTGGAGCCTCTTTCAAATTCTGTGTCTCCCCTTCCCTCTGCCCCTCCCCTGCTCATGCTCTGTCTCTCTCTGTCTCTCAATAATAAATAAAAATGTTTAAAAATGTTTTAAAAAAATGTTAAGTTTCTTCTCAGAAAGAATATATTTTCTACAAATAGAAAATAAGATGAAAGGTGCGTGGGTGGCTCAGTCGGTTGGGTGTCCGACTTCAGCTCAGGTCATGATCTCACAGTCTGTGAGTTTGAGCCCCACATCGGGCTCTGTGCTGACAGCTCAGAGCCTGGAGCCTGCTTTCGGTTCTGTGTCTCCCTCTCTCTCTCTTNGTATTTATTTACTAATTTTATCATCCATACAGACTAACGTAATATGATGTTAAAAAAAAAAAAAGGATGGAAAAGTATGGGGCACCTGGGTGGCTTAGTCAGTTAAGTATCCGACTCTTGATCTTGGCTCAGGTCATGATCTCACAGTTAGTGAATTTGAGCCCTGAGTTGGGCTCTGAGCTGATAGTGCAGAGCCTGCATGGGATCCTCTCTCTTCCTCTCTCTCTCTGCCCCTCCCCTGCTAAGCTTTCTCTCTCTCTCTCTCTCTCTCAAAATGAATAAAAACTTTTTAAAAAAGAATAGATGAGTACAATGGAATGTCCAAATTAGCAAGGGCAAAAAACAGAGCAGATAGCAGCTTAATAAAAGTAGCAAAGGTGAAAGAAAAGAAGCAACATCAAAAGTAAAATGATAGGGGCACCTGGGTGGCTCAGTCGGTTAAGCATCCAACTTTGGCTCAGGTCATGATCTCACAGCTCATGAGATGGAATCCCACATCAGGCTCTGCACTAACAGTGTAGAACCTGCTTGGGATTCTCTCTCTCTCCCTCTTCTTCTGTCCCTTTCCTTCTCACACACACACTCTTTCTCTCAAAATAAAGAAATAAACATTTAAAAAATAAACAAATATTTTTTTAAACGTTCAAAAACAGATAATAGCATCCACTCTGGAACTTACCTTAAAAAGAAACAAAGAGAATTGGACAGCACTGGTCTCATAGGCCCTCAGTCTTGGCTACACATTAGAGTCACCGGCCATAGTTTGTTGTTCTTAATGCGTTTTCAATATAAAGGCAGAATGCGATTTTAGGCCTCATCCTACAGGCATTGGACCTTCATAGAAACCTGACCTACCATTTTGTAGTAAGAACACCGCTAGGAAAGCCGTGACCTTGATCTTGATAAAACCGCACATATTTCCTGCTCAGATGACCATGTGAGTCCCTATCATTTAAGTTTGGGCCAGGTTCTACATAAGTAACTTTGTGGATGTGATATTTCTTCATTTTGCCTTTTATTAATTGAAAAGATCGTGCAAAAGCGCTGAGAAAAACTTTACAAGATTCCATACAACCCTTCGCTCTTTCTGCCACAGTGATTTTTGTTCAGGGCTGTTACCCACTACTCATTACATGTCTGCATATAGGATCTGATTTTTTACAGGCCGCCCCAGACTGCCTGTTCAATCGGTGTACAACAATTACAAAACTCTCTCTCTCTAGATCAGCCCCCACACCCAGCCTGCAGAGCATACAGAAATAACATCTCCAAATGCCTGACTTTGGTCTGATCAGGTTCCGCTTTGTCCTGCACACATTTTCGCACACACCTTATGCTCCTCCTTCAGCCTCTGCTTTCATAAGGACAGCAGTGCCCCAAAGACCCAGGCTGCTGTAGCGATGTCCTTTGCGGCTTCTGACTCAGAGACACGCCTCCATTTCACACTCGAAGAATCTCCAGGAGTCACTCAACTAGGTTACTTTAATAGAGTAGTTCTTTACGGAGATTTGCATGGTGGGGTGCTTTCATGTTCTGTGTCTTCTGGTCCCCGGCCAAGCCCCCAGAAGATGTACTTGACATTCCACTACATGGAAACACCTCTCCTCTGACTAACCATCCCTGGCCAAGTGTGCATTTGGATTTTCCTTCCTTTGGGAGTAAGGAGCGGCCCTTATTCTGAGTGGAGCTCAACCCTAGAGGTGGGAGGGGGCCAGTGGCCCTACATGGCTAGCCACTGTCCTTACCGGGGCTGGGACAAGCGTGAGGCAGTGAGGCCTGCGCTCTCCAGGTCACACAAGAGCAGTTACAATTTTGACACTGGATTTTTTGCCTTAATTCTGAGTTTTTAAAAATATTACTTACATTACATCAATCTTTTCTTGATTACTGAGGTTTGTTGACCTGGCACTCTGTTAGATTTTATGCAAGTGCCTTGCTCACCTACCCTAGTCCCAAGCCCTGATCATCTCCATCAAGCTCTTCTGTCCCTCATTTAATAGAGCCGGGACAGGCCTACCGCTCAGGCCATCACGGCATACTTAGTATAAATCCTGCCTGTGACCCCATTTAGGCCCTGAGCCACACACAGATGATTAGCTACCTTGTTGTAACCACGCTGTTCACCATTTATCATATTGTGCATCGTTTTCATAAATAATTGTTTCATAAACAATTTTCCTTGTTTCTAGGTTGCCTTAATTGCCTCTTTTAACAGCTGGAAGATAGTCTACTTGGCTGATGCACTATACTTAACTATTCTGTTATTGGATATTCAGCTTAGTTTCCATTTCTCACTCATTAACGAGCCTTTCGATCTGCAGAGAAGCAAAGTGCTGAGGTCGAGGCCTGAATGAGAGAGAAACCACATTGCCTGATCAAGGAGGAGGCTTGTTTGATGCCATTTTGGAGTCCGAGGGGTTGGGGATTCTTTTTGTTTTCGAGGGGCTGCGGAGAGGAGAAGAGGGGAAAGCTGGAGCCCAAGTGGCAGAAACGGCAGAGGGGCACTGCACCCGGGTGCGCGCTGCGGAAGGGGGGGGGCGGTTGCAGCTGTTTGGAGCCACCGTGGGGACCACACCGTTACTGCCGCGTCTTCAGTCATGGTCTACGCCAGTCTGAAGTGACTCGTGGACTCCTGTGAGGGCACCGCCAGCACACTATTTGGCATGCATACAAAAGAAGCCACTAAACCGATCGATTCGGTCTAACAAAGGCAAAGGCGGGATTTGTGTCAGAAGAAAAGGAGAGGGAAGAAAAAGAGCAGATGTTTGCAAATGGTGACATTTGTCATCTTTTCCTTAGCGTGCCTTCCAGTGCTTAGCAGCTGGCAACAAGCAGAGAGGCCAGCGCAGGTGGCTACGGAGGGGAGGCCAGCAGAAGTATACCTGCAGTCAAAACCGGGCAGCCCCAGGTGGCTTCTCTGTGGCCAGTAAGGACCTGTCCAGGCCCCGCGGGGCACTGTGGGAAGGAGTGCGAGGGGCTGTGGCAGGATTTCAGGTGTCGAAGATTCTAAGGAGAGTTGAAGGACACGGGGACATGTTCTGAATTCCACATTGTCAAGAGGCAGAAGCAAGTCAATAACTGGGCGACCTTCAGCTTTATTTGAGGTGGGAAAATGAAGAAGGGGCTAGAGTCGTCATTGATAAAGGAGCGGCAGGCAGCCTGTCAGTCAAAGGTTGGGGGCTGTTAATCATCTTCCTGGTTGAGGAGCGGCCTGGTCTGTTTCGTTCCACCAGCGGTCACAGAGTGGCCTTCTCTGGACGTTATCCCCCATGAGCGCTGTGTAGCTTCAGTTGGTTATATCGCTGCCCGGCTGCCAGCAGGGCTGGTTTTGACTGTCGCAGTGCCTCCTTTCGGCCAAGGGCAGACTAGGTCAGCCTGTGGGACATGCAGCTGTAGAGTCCGGGTCCGCGAAAGTTAGGCCATTCTGCCCACTCACGGCAGGATCAGTCCCCAAGGAAACGGTTTCTGTGGTTCGTGGACGTGCCAGGAGATCCTGGGCGTCCCCTCCTCCGTGCTTGGGACAGGCTGCTTCTGCCTTGTGTCTGCCCGTGTCTGTCGATGGCACGCACACTTCCGTTACGCCCTTGCCCTCATCCAGGTTTTCTTCATCCAGTCTTAGCTGCACTTCCCTCAGAACGCAGGGCCCCTAGTGATAGCATGAGTAAGTCGTTCACTGTGGACAGTTACCCCTTCAGCAAGGGCGGCTCAGCCACCCCAGGGCCCGTGCGAGATCCTCCTCAGAGTGGCCCGCCTGAGACCCAGAAAAGGAGAGTCATGACCCACCAGCCCATCCTCACGGCCAAGGGTTGCCCCGGAGCCCCTCACCCTTCCAGGTGTAGGGCTTTGCCAGAATGACTGGGCAGCTCCCAGGGGTGTCCCCTGCCTGGCAGATGTGAGGCGTTTGCTTGGTATGTCAGAGATGACTGGGTAAATAGGAGAAAAAAAAATCCAGCATTTTGCCCCTGAGCATTTTCAGTGATTTCTGCGGTCACTGCATGAAGTAGGATCAAGTCTCAAAGAGGCTGTCTCATATCGATGTATTGAACAACTTTATATATACCCCAGGGTGCCTGCTTTACCTAGAGGATGCCCATGGCCTCTTAGAGCTTCTTTGAGTAATCAGAGTTCTGCCTGGCTCTCCCCTGCTGCAGAATCTTATGTCCTTGTGAGTGAAGGCCCTCAGTGAGTGTGTGGCCCCACAGATCAGATGCACCCTGGACCCAGCCATGAGGAAAGGAATAAAAGAAAGAAGCAAAACAGACTAGCTCTACGCTCCTCCTATACAATCCGTTGGCTACACACCTTCCTGGGAAACCATCTGGACAATGTACTGGATAGTCCTCCCCACTATCCAAAAGTAGAGCATTCCGATGAAACCTTTTCTAGGTCGAAATGGCATAAATCAAGGAAGTAATTATTAATTTATATGAAAGTTTTTAGTGTTCTGAGACCCCAAAAATAACCCCTTAGGCTTTTCTGATTCCTTAGGACACATCTTGCATCTTGCTGGTGGAAATACAAAATAAATCAAGATACAGCACAAATATTCAGACCCAACGCAAAGCTCTGGTGGCTTGATGCCTAGAGGTCTAGTGGAGTTCCCGGGGAAGCGGCTAGGGGGCGCTGCCCTCGCTGCTCGGGGCGCAAGCTGCCTCGTCAGGCTCACTGCCAAACGAACACCCAACACTCTTTTCACTTTCCACTTTTTATCCATAAAAGCAAAAATCCTCTCCGGATTTCTCTCAGTTATGGAAAACAGGTACTAATGTAGGTCTTTCATGAAAGAGAAGTGTCATGAGCCAAAGTTTTGAAAGGCAGGGCATACCTGTACCTCTATTTTTAGCAGTATAACTCCAGCAAAACTCTGGACAGTAGAGATGAGGCATTCAGGAGGTTAAGACTGACCAGAATTGAAAAGGACCCCAAATGTAATGACTAAAACCGGTAATGTACATAGATGGCTAGACCAGTTTCAAAATCCTCTCTCTGCGAGCAATTTTCTTCCACTTCACAATCTCTCATTATATACCCTTTCATTCAAAATGTGAATTCAACCTCCTCTTGTAATTTAACCATCTACTAATCATCTCTGGGATGGAAACACATATTCCTAAGTGAAACACTTGTGAAGAGCTGAATTAAGCAGACAGCAGGTTTGTTTCTCTAATTTCTTGCTTAATGGTTAATAGTACCGCCAAGGAAGAACTTTTTTAAAGCCTTAAACCGTGATTATGTTTTTGTGCAAACTCAACTTTTTTGGGCCACACAGACGTTTGTATCTCAGTAAGTGGGGGGAAAAGGCCAAAATAATAAAAATATGTTGCTCCAAAATGGTATTTACAAAAATGATTAATAGTCTACAAAAATGCAGTGCAACTCATTCCAAATCAAAGGAAAGCTGTGGAGATAGGGACTCTAGCCTTGGGTGTTCTGGTCACTAGCTATGTGACCTTGGGCACGTGTCTGCATCTCCCACCAAGTTTCTGAGTCCCTTTATAACAAAAATGATTGAAAGCAGATCAAGAAACAGAAAGAAGAGAATAGCAAGGAAGCTGGATGTAGAGAAGAGAATATCAATGTCATGGGCTAGGGAAGAAGTCAGACGTTTCCTCTGGTTGATTTCCTCAACCATCGCCCCTAGTCAGCCCTCCCCACTGCTCAAGCCATTCTCTAACCAGAATAATTTATGGTCTCCGTTAACAAAACAACCGTCTCAAGGATGTCAGCAGTGAGCAAGACCAGCTAAGACTTTCCTGTGTTTGAAGTTGAGAGATAAGCAGTTGGCTCCAAATGAGATCTCATTTGTAAACATAAAATAGACTCTGCATATGGTCAACGGTTCCTACTAAACCCAATGTCATGTTTTATCACTCTCAAGAAGAAACTTCAAAGATCTGAGCATTTTGAGAGCCTCCACCCCCGCTGTCCTCACAAAGTAAAAAAATTCTCAGGCTATCAAATGCAGGGTGTGGTAAATTACATGGAGGGCCCAATTCTCCATCCCTCCCCGTGTCCCCGTGTCCATACCCTCGGCCATTTCATCCTATAGAGCCCTCTGGCTATCATACTGAGCCAGGTATGGAGCCTGGGATCGTGGGGACCAGTGCAAACCAAAAATGTAGGACCCCTTGTTCAAAAAGTACCAAATGAAGGCCATCACAGCTGCTGAAATATAGAGCTTTTCCCTTTCTTCCACAGTCTTTCTCTTTCAACATGTCATGGCATTATTTGCTATTTAATGTCATTCTAAATTTTAAACAATTTAAGTATTAGCATGAATTTTTCAGTTCATCTTCATATGTCACAAGAAGGGACACTTGAGGCTGAACATCCATGCAAAAGGCATGAGGCAGGAACCCCTGTGCAAAAATAAATACGCCATGTTTCCCCTGGGCTGAGGATTTCTAGAGAATGGACACAGTGGCTTATTTACCTTTGAACTTCCAGAGCTGGGCATGATGCCTGGCAAATAGTAAGCAATCAAAATGTATTTAAGACAGAAAGAGGAGGAGGAAGAAAATGAGTTTGAAAACCACTTTTGCTTGGGAGAATGTGAAGAAATTGGCACACTCAAATATCACTAGTGAGAATGTAGAATGGTACACCCATTTTGGAAAACAGTTTGGCGGGTCCTCAAAGAGTTAAACATAACGTTCCCATGAGACCCAGCAGTCCTACGAGGCACACACCCAAGAGAGCTGAAAGCATGTGTTCACACAAAAATGTGTACATGAATGTTCATAGTGGCAGTATTCATAACAGCCACAAAGTGAAAATAATTCAAACATCCATCAGCTAATGAAGGGATAAACAACATGTGTTCTATCCATAAAACGAAATATTATTTAGCCATAAAATGGAATGAAGCAGGGCGCCTGGGTGGCTCAGTCAGTTAAGCGTCCAACTTCAGGTCAGGTCATGATCTCACAGTTCGGGGGTTAGTCTCGCGTCGGGCTCTGTGCTGACAGCTCAGAGCCTGGAGCCTGCTTTGGATTCTGTGTCTCCCTCTCTCTCTCTGCCCCTCCCCTGCTTGTGCTCTGTCTCTCTCTCAAACATAAATAAAACATTAAAAAAAATAAAGGATTACATACTGCATGATTTCATTTGCATGAAATGTCCAGAAGAGGTGACTCCATAAAGACAGAAAGCAGCTTGGTGGTGCCAGGTGACGGGCAGACAGGGAACGGGACTGACGGTTAAGGGGTAGAGAAGAGAGTTCCTTGTAAGGGGGATGAAGATGTTTTGGAAAGAGATAGTGAAGATGATTGCACAGCTTTGTGAATATACTAAAAACCACTGAGTTTTAAGAGTTTTGTGGTATGTTAAATATGTCTCAAAGTTAAAAACATAGTTCTGGGGCGCCTGGGCGGCTCAGTCAGCTAAGCGTCCAGCTCTTGATTTCCACTCAGGATATGATCTCGAAGTTCGTGAGATCGAGCCCTGCATTGGGCTCCGTACTGACAGTGCATAGCCTGCTTGGGATTCTCTCTCTCCCTCCCTCCCTCTCTCTCTCTCTCTGCCCCACCTCCTCCTACTCGTGCTCTCTCTCAAAATAAATAAATTGGAAAAAAAACTAAAAACACAGTTCTGCTTGGGTCCATTTCTTTTTGAAAAGTGTTTATTTATTTTGAGACAGAGAGAGCAAGCAGGAGAGGGGCAAAGAGAGGGAAATGGAGAATCCCAAGCAGGCTCCCTGCTGTCAGCACAGAGCCCAATGCTGGGCTCCTTCTTGTGAACCGTGAGATCGCGACCTGAGAGGAAATCAAGAGTCAGATACTTAACGGACTGAGCCACCCAGGCGCCCCTGGGTCCATTTCTTACTTAGTAGTGTGACCTTTGAAAACTTAAGTAACCTCTCTGAACTTCAGTTTCCTCAACTATCGAGTAGGAAAAAATAATACTTAACACAGAACTGTCAGTGGAGATCTAGTTAGCTATTAAATGTAAACCAGTTTGCACCAGTCAGTCTTCAGCCTGCCCTCAGTGTCGGGGGGTGGGGTCTCTGGCGAGATCCAGGACAAAAGGATAGCATGGAGTCCCTCACCCTCTGTCCTCGGGGGAGTAGAATGTGAAGGAACATTCATCCAGGGAGTCGAGTGGTGAAAGTTTTCCTCCTCCTCCTGTAAGTGGATTCTCTCCCCCTCTTCCCTCAGGTTGGCCAAATGGAGCCAGATGCCACTTCTTGGGAGGGGTTCTCTGCCTTAGGGGGACCAAGCGAGACTCTAGGGTCTAGCTAGGATCATGCCTCCCCAAGTTTAGCTGGTCTCTAGGCTGTAAGGGGCAGAGTAACGGGGCTTCTGGGGATTTCGGCTTGGTGGAGCACCTTAATGTGGCATAGTGTGAAGAGGGTGCCTCATTTCTTGCTGGACCCAGACACTCAGCAGGAATACAGTTTCAGGGAGGAGAGGGAAGCCTCAATGTCTGGCATAGGCAGGGCTCAACAGACCCATGAGGCACTCCAGGCAGCAAGGAATACCTGCTCAAACAGAATGGTCTTGAATTGTATTTGTTCAAAATAATTTAGTGAGGGTGGGTGGTATTGATGAGGAGTGCTTCCATATTTCCACCAGAGGGCGCTGTCTGCCTCTTTGGTGGCCACATCAATGTTGCATAGGAAATAGACGTGGAGTTAACTTCTGCCATAGCACCAATTTTTTAGAGTAAAGTTTTAACACCATGCAAGTGACTCCCCAGTCTACACTTCTAATCCTGAACTTCCTTCCAAACACTGGTCCTACATTTTCAGCTTTCTGCTTCCTGTTTCCACCTGGAAGTCCTGCTGACACCGAACTCA
>NW_027527518.1:117349-120227 GCF_008692635.1 Crocuta crocuta | reverse complement strand
GTGTAGACCGAGGACAACTAATTCTATTCCGCAGGATGTGAACTGCAACAGGATCCCCGGCTGAATCCTGGTCACACTGTGCCTACCACGCCAGGCACTCAGGAGAAAACAGTGTCTTTTTCTACTGCGCACACAGGCANTCTCGTACTCAACTTGGCCATCTGCATGCAGGTGCTTCTCTCTGTTCCATGTCTGCCGCCCTCCCACCACCCTTAGGTCACCTCTTCTCCATCCGCATTTTCAAGGCACCTTACTATATACTTTAGTTGCGGCACGTACCCCATTCTGCCCGGGAGTCAGCTATTGTGTTTTATTGTGGTAAAAACGCTTAACGTTAAGTTTACCGTCATAACTATTTTAAGCGCACCGTTCAGGAGTGTTAAGTATATTCACATTGTTGTGTGATGGATCTCTAGAACTTTTTCATCCTGCAATACGGACACTGTATATATATTAACCACCGATTCCTCCAGCCCCTGGTAACCACCTTTCTACTTTCTGTTTCTATGATTTTCACTACTTTAGATACTTCATCTAAGTGGAACCATGTAGTATTTGTCCTCTTGTGACTGGCTTCTTTCCCTTAGGATAATGTCCTCGAGGTTCATCCGTGTTGTAGCATGTGACTGCACTAACTTGTTTTTAATTAACTTTAATATTCCATTATATGTATAGACCCTATTTTCTTTATCCATTCATCCGTCCATGGACATTTGAGTGTATTGTTTCCACCTCTTTGCTACGGCCAATAATGCAGCCATAAACGGGGGTATGCAAATAGGTCTTCCAGATCCTGCTTTGGATTCTTTTGGATAGATATCCAGAAGTGGGATTGCTAGATTTTAGGGTAGACTCATTTTTAATTTTTGAAGACCCTTCACACTGTTTTCCCTAGTGGCTGGACCATTTTACTTTCCCACCGACAGTGCATGGGGGTTCCAACTCCTTCGCGGCCTCAACAGTTGTTATTTTCTGTTGTTCTTTTGATAATGGTGCCCACCCATTTCAGTACAGGTGGCCGTGTTAGTTTCCTAGGGCGGCTGTAACAAACAGCCACAGACTGAGCGGCTGAAAGCAACAGAAATGTATTCTCCCGTAGTTTCTGGAGTCTAGCGTCCCAAATCAAAGTGCAGGCAGGACTGATTCCCCCCAGCGTCTCCCAGGGAGAATCCATTCCACGCTGCGGCCTTAGCTTCTGGCAACTGCGAAAGGCCCTTGGCATTCCTTGGCCTGTAGCTGCATGAGTTCAGTCTCTCTCCACCCCCATCTTCCTATGACCATCTTTTCTCTCTGTCTTCTCCTTTTCTGTCTTTTACAGACGTGGTCCCTGGATTGAGGGTTCACCCTGATTGGGTAGGGGGCACAATTCAACCCACTACAGTTGTCATTACTACACTAAACTCCTTGAGATCAGGATCTATGTCTTGCTCATATATGTTTACACCCAAGTGTCTAGCACAGTGCCCTAAACACAGACAGCACTCAGTGTGCTTATAGAGTTCACAGGGGAGCGCGATGGTGCTCAGTCAGGTGATGGATGCCGTCTAACCCATTGGGCTGGTACCACAGTCAGAATTGGGAAGTGTGCATCAGGGATTCACGTATCCCACAGGAACTTGATCATCATCCCAGGTATGACTTTTAAAATATACTGCAGAGGGGGGCCTGGGTGGCTCAGTCGGTTAAGCATCCGGCTCTTGATTTCAACTCAGGTTATGATCTCATGGTTCTTGAGATCGAGCCCTGCACTGGGATCTGTGCTGACAGGGATTCTCTCTCCCTCTCCCTCTCTGCCTCTCTCTCTGTCTCTCAAAATAAATAAATCAACTTTAAAAGTAAATAAAATGGGCATTTAAAAAAATAAAATAAAATACAGTGCAGAGAACTCAATGAAAAACCACTCATGGCTTCATAGCCACATGGCTTAAATGAAAAACTTCTCCCTATGCTTGCAAATAAATCCCAGATGAAGCCTGGCTGGCCTTGGGAGATTAAGGTAAACTTGGCCAAAACGCCAAGTTTCACAATGAGAGTCCACAGCCCTCCCCCCAAGTCCTGCGAATTCTCAACTCCTTCCTTCATGGTTCTGACTTGTCCTTCCTGTGTGTGTTCTTGACTCCTTCCCTTGCTAAGGTTCAGACGCTTCGCCGGAAGCTGTCCACCCCCAGCCACCTCCCCCACGCAAGCGGCTTGCAGGTTTAGAACTTTGCTGAAGCTTTGGGGGTTACATGCTGCACCCTCAGTCCTGGGCCATCTTGTCCTTCCACTTTCTCCTCATTTTACTCTGCTCTGTTCCTTCCCTCTCTGGTTTGAAACACAAACTCCTTTCCGGTCTCACCCAGGCAGTTTTTGCTCACACTCCCTCCCCCTGACAGCCCAGCTTTACCCTAAACAGGCTTATTTTTGTAATTTAAGGAAGGCACAAAAAATTTTCTTAAGGCAGGCAAGCAGGCAGGAAAGAAAAGGTGGGGAGGGAGGGACTGAGACCTTCTAAAAGGAATTCTCATACCAGCGGTGAAAATAATAATATTTTTCCTTGTGCCTTATAAATATTAATAATAAGTAAAAATGGGAAGTTCTTGGAGTAGGGAGAGAAATTTAACAACAGCCTGTGGTCCACTTGCCGTATGTAGACTTCCCCCAAACCTTGGCCTTCTTGCAGAGTGAAGCAATCCTCTCCTCAAGTTTACATTTAATTATAATTGCAACTGTCATGATGATTAAGCCTCTCCCTTTGTCATTGTCTTTTCTTGGCATCGGTTCTTTGGCTCAGCTTGCATGCTATAGACCATATGAATCACTGCGAATCTGTGCTTTTTAACTGTGGCGAAACCATAGGCAGCTTTTTGTTTATTCCCAGAATCCGTTCCAAAACAGG
>NW_027527518.1:106859-117310 GCF_008692635.1 Crocuta crocuta | reverse complement strand
CAAAACAGCTTTTAAATGTTCATCTTTGGTTTTGTCATCTTATTTCAGGGAACTGTAACAGCAGCATCTTCTGTTTTTAATTCTCCTGAAGAAAGAAAGCAAAAAGTTGCGTAGGTGCTAGTTAATGCCTTATTTCCTCTCATTTCCTTAATCAGGAAATTTCATAGTTCCCAGGAATGTGGTTCTGACCTCAACCGAGCTGTGTGAAATACTCAACCATGAAAACAGCTTGCTCTGCAAGCCTCTGGGTGTTCCAAACCAAGAGCGACCAGAAGCTTCCATCTGACAAAGTAGTGAGGAAAGTTTGTAAATTTTTCATGGTTAGAGATGGTTCCATCTCCAGTAGAATCAATCAGCTGAGAAGCAATACATTAAGTCATAAATCAACTGGTAGTCTGGACACAAATTGGCTGGTGGGTTTCACTTTAGGGAGATTTTCTTCGGAAAAACTGCAGTTGAATGATGGACACAATACCATGCGGTATGAAAAAGCACTCAGAAAAATAAAGACAAATCATGCCTTATCTGGGTGCAAGATATTGCTTAGTTTAGAGTCACTGCTTGAAGGCTAACAGCTTACCAGAATGGTCATTTTTTTTAATGTCATGAGCCATGTTTAAATTGCTTTCTACCAATGGCTTTCACCCCATAGCTATACATCGGATTTACCCAAGGGGACTTTTAAACATATACTGATAACTGTTCCATACCCCCCGAAGATTTTGAATCGCCGGTCTTGAGTGAAAACTAGACATCAAGTCTTTTCACAATGCTCGCCAGAAGATTCTAGCGTGCAGCCAGGACCAGACCCACTGCTTTCTGAACAGCAACCACCTATGAAACCTGTATGTTGTGTATGGGGCACGCATGCTGCGGTAAGTCAACTGGCTTTATCCTTGCCTATCTTTTAAGTAGAATGTGTTCTTCTATCGGAGGTAACTTGGCCCATGGCAAATAGCCTTTGGCAAGCCTCAGGGTCATTTCCGCTTGATTTCACGTGTGTCTCTCTCTTCCCTGCCCCACCCTTCCACACCCCCTCTCCCCGGAGACACAAACCTAATTTTCAGCCCATACTGTCTTTTAGAAACTGAAAACCCCCGAGGCCTGTTCAGACTGCCCTGGTAGCCCGGCTTCTAGAGCACATACATTATCCCCTTTTCCAGTGAGAAGGATTCTCTTTCCCTCCTCAGCCTCCAGCAGGAAGAAATCACCAAAATGTGAGCCCTTGCTAAAACAACAAAACAAAACAAAAAACCTCTGAATACCCAGTTTTCCAAACTGGTCCTTGTCCAGTATCCTCCACTTCAGGAAAGGGCCCCTCATATCTATTCTCTTATTAAACCAATAACGAGGACTCCAACTTGATTCTTTCCTTCCCATCATCCCTCACGTCTAATCCCCCTCCCAGTCCATCAGCTCAGCCTCCGAGACAGAACTCACATTTACCAGCTTTTCCCCGCGCCCATCACCGCGGTCTAGCCACGCCACGGCCTTCTCGCCACGCCCATGGCTACCTGCTATTATCACACCAGGCCACCAAGAGTCCCACCCCCACGCTGCATGGCGTCCCACTACATTAGCCTCCGTCTCCGCTTTCACCCATTTGAGCCATTCCAGCAGCCAGAGTAATGTTTTCATACTGTGGTTTACAAACCACTGCTCTGCTGAAAGCCTTTCAGGCGGTGCTGGTTTCAAGGGGAGTAAAACCCAAACTCCTCCCCATCACCATGGGATCTGGCCACTGCTGCTGTGTCCCAGCCGAGAGTTGGGTCCCTCTCCAAAAAGGCCTTCCCTGGCGATTTTATCTCTTAGTATCTGACTATTCCCTTCCTAGTAATTATTTGCCTGTTGGTCTGTCTTCTCTCTCCCCTGACTAGAACTGAAGTTCCGCGAGGAAAAAGACTTTCTCTGGTTCACAAGTGTGTTCCCAGCCCCGTAAGCCGGGCCTGGCACACAGGAGGAACACTTCAGGTATCTGTGGAATCCATGAATGAACGACCGGAAAGAGGAGCAGAAGGAAGGGACTGGGTAACACACGTAACGGAAGCAACGTATCTCCGCACGATTAAGATTTGATTGCAGCTCTTGAGAAAAGGAATGTCAGCTTTTACTTAACGTGTCCACTCTGGCCATTAGCTCCTGTCGACACAATTATCACTCAAGTCCGTCTTGTAATGTGCGCCAATTAGGGCTCTGGTTACAAGTGCAGACACCGCCCTGAGCAAACCTAACCGAAACCACGAGTCCATTACAGGGCTTGTGGCCTGCCCGTGGAGGCTGAGCACTGGAGACAGAAAGGGACTGAGATCAGCAGACCGAAATTCCTGGAAAGCTATGGATATTTCTCCTTCTTCTCTTTCTCCTCTCCCCCCCCGCCCCCGCGTCCTGCTTTTCTCTGCACAATGATTTCTTTCTTGTTTCTCTGCAGATCAGCTTTCTGCACACCTGCCACGCCTGGTTTCCGAGCTTGTACATCTCTGCTGTCCTAGAACCCAGGCAGAACTCGAGTCTCATGGACTCTCACTTCCAAATTTCCTGAGAAAGAGATTCTGAGCGCCCCGGCTTGGGGTAAGGGGCTCAACCTCGAACAACTTCCCATGGCCAGCCCAATGGGTGTCACCTTGACATGCCCCACGGGGTGAGGGAGTTTAAAGGGACAGCTCCTGGTGAAAAGGGGAATCGCTGGCTTTTGGGCCTCAAGTGGTCTACGGGGGCCATGCTCACCCTCACCTCCTCCTGGCTGTCTTCCCACTAGCTCCTTACAAGCAGGCTACCTCTGCAGCACCCAGGCTTTGGGCGGAGTCTTTAATTTCTGGAAGCTTCCAGCCATTCACCTGGCATAGTATGGGAGAGAAGGAAGGGAAGAAGAGAAGCGTTTTTGTGCCACAGCAAGAAGAGATTTAGATCCAGAAAAGAATATTTTAAGCATCAAAGCATGACAAATTATTTCTAAGAGGAGAATTAGATTAAGAAAAGAATACGTGCATATTAACTATGAAAGCTTGACGGATTATTTTCAGTTGTTGCCTTTGAGTTATTTGTTCAAACCTAATGACTCAGCCACTGAGAGATTCTTTTGTTATGTGATCAATCTTATCTTACCGCTCAGACGGCAAGTCCACGTGATAATAGATTTCTGAGTAAATGTTGCGTTGACGAAGCAGCCTCTTTCTCTGTCCTTATGCTCAGTTTTACGAAGCTCTGTCTTCCAACACTGACACTTGAATCTATAGAAACAGACCCATCAATATATTTGAGTAAAAAATAAGCAGTTGAACTTGGGAGTGTGACTTTAAGGTTTTATGGAAGAACGCCATGCAACACAGACCGAGAGACATAGTTAGGAAAAGTCTTCCTTAAAGGCCATATGGTACAGTGCTTAACATTCTGGTTTCATCGCCAGAGGAGTCAAACCCGGGTTTCTGCCCTGCTTCTAGTCGTGGCCTTCAACAAAATATTTCATTTCTTATCCTAAAACGGGAATAATAATGGCAATTGCCTCAGAAGAGTTGGGTGAGGTTTACTTGCATGAATGGATCATATCACTTAGGGAGTGTACTGGCCCACAAACAGCTGAAGCTCTGACTAACCAGTGGCTTCAGCAGCATTCTAGTGTGCACCTGATGAACTATACTGGAAAATAAATAAATAAATAAAAGTAGCTTCAGCAGACCAGGCTTTTCGTTTTTCCCACTCACTAGGAAGCCTAGGGATAGGGGCTTGGGTAAGGGGTGCACAGAGTTCCAAGCTGAGGTCTTTGTATCTCCTGTGATCTTTCTCTCATGATCCCAAGATGGCTGCCATGGCCTCAGACATTGTGTCCATATTCCCAACAGCAAAAAGGAGGAAGGGGTAGTGATTGAGTCAAGAGAGCAAAAACTTTCCCAGATGCTGAAGTCAGCACAGGCTAAGCACTGTGATGAACAAGCCCGCTGATCAGCGGATCAACACAACAGATGTTTACTTTTCACTCTTGCCAAGGTGCATCGGTATAAGAAGGTAGGGGCTGGGAGAAAGGATAGGCTGTAGCTTTGCTCAGTTCAGTCACGCAAGAACCTATTTAGAATATGGGGCTTCCAGGGTCATACTAGGCATGAATCTTCTGCCAGCAGACAAGGGAAGACAGAGTGTGGAGAAGTGTGGAGAAAGGTTTACGGATAGGGTCTAGAATTGAGGTACTAGATTTTTGTTCACATTTGATTGGCCAGATTTCGGTTACATGGGTCCACATGAATGTAAAGGGAGCCAGAAAATATAGTCCCAGAATGAGCACTTCTTCCCAGCAACATCTCTGTGCCATGGAAGGGGAGTACAGATCTCTGGAGAGAGAGCCGCCTCTGCCACACAGGAGGTCCATAGCAACTTCTACATAAATTGTATTGCTTAGAATTATCGTATTTGATCACCACTGTCTGCAACAAGGGCTGGGAAATGTAGCTTTCAGCCAGTCCAATTACAACCCTGAATAGCTTGGCTTTCTTTTGATAAGAGGATACTGGGTAGGCAACTAGCAGTGTCTGCCTCATGTGAGAAAAGTACCTAACACAATGCCTGGCACTTAAATATTCAGTAAACGCTAGCTATTGTCACTGCTATCATAGCGTTCCTGGGGACAGATGTACTATCTGGCATAGTGGTATTTCCTGCCGTAAATACCTTGCTTGACATGGTGGTTTATTGAGTGCAGAAACTAGGGTCAGAAAATCTGGATTTAAATCCTGGCTCTGTCCCTTACTATCTTCTCTGAGCCTCAGCTTTTTGATTGAAGACATGGCAAGGTTTAGTCGTGCCCCGCAAACTGGCTGTGTGGATTCAGCTTAGACAATGAGCTCGAATGGGCTAAGAGCATCCTTTCATACATATTATGGACACAGTGTTAAAACTGAATCTGAAGTGGAAGCAAGCCAAATGCCCATTGCATTAGTTTCCTAGGGCTTCCATAACAAAGTGCCACAAACTGTGTGGCTTAAAACAAAGGGATTTATTCTCTCAGGGTTCTGGNTGATGATTGTTTGGTGTTCCTTGGCTTTCCACTGCATGACTGTACTTCTGCCTCTGTTGTCACGTGGTACTCTCCTTGGCATGCCCATGTCTCCTCTCTGCTTATGGGGACACCAGTCATATTGGATTAAGGGCCCACCCTACTCCAGTATGACCTCATCTTTTTTCTTTTTAGTGTTTATTCATTTTTGAGAGAGAGACAGAGCACGAGCAGGAAAGGGGCACAGAGAGAGGGAGACACAGAATCCGAAGCAGGGTCTAGGCTCTGAGCTTTCAGCACAGAGCCTGTTACGGGGCTCAAACTCATGAACTGTGAGATCATGACCTGAGCCGAAGACGGACACTCAACCTACAGAGCCACCCAGGCGCCCCCACTATAACCTCATCTTAACTAATTACATCTGCCATGACCCTGTTTCCACATAAGGTCACATTCTGAGGTATTGAGGGTTAGGAAGTCAACATGTCATGGGGGGAAGGAGGAACACAAAGCATATATAACGTTCATTATATAATGAATGAATGAAGAAAATATGGTGTATCCATATAATGGAATGTTCTTCAGCCATAAAGAGGAATGAAGTACTAATACATGCTACAATGTGGATGAACCTTGAAAACATAATGGTAAGGGAAAGAAGCCAGACATAGAAGGTCACGCTGTGTATCATTCCATGTACACAAAATGTCCACATAGGCAAATCTATGGGACAGAGAGCAGATTAGTTGATTGCTCAGGGNCTCGAGAGTGACCTCCAAAGAGTATGGGTGGGGGGGCGGTTCTTTCAGTGGGGAGACAAAAATGTTCTCAAATTGTCTGTGGCGATAGTCATGCGATGAAAATGCACAAATGAAATTCCACTGTTTTACATGAGTTTGGGCGTCTCCCTTCAATACTTTGCATTTCCAGAATCCTGAAAGAACTGATACATGTCATCCTACCAATGCTGCAGGAAACCTTAAAGGAGTCATGGGCTAGGGAGGGACCACACAAGACTCCTGGGGAAGGAGAAGGAGATTTAGCTGGCCATGGGATTGGGGAGAATGGACATCTGCTGTCCTCTAATTCAACACTCTTTGCTCAGCATCTGGGAGTCGCGCTAATTAGGAATGCCGTGAGTTCCTTGATCCGTAGCAAGTCTACACCCTGGACCTTGGCTCAGCCTGTAGCCCTCTGTCATCACGGACAGAGTAAACCCACTGTTCTCTCTTCCTTAAATTTACGCATAAGCCTTCTCTTCACCAGTCACCTTTGGCAGGCCATTCAAGGCCCTGTTGTAAGAATGAAATCATCCCTGCAAGGTCACAAAATGATACTAAAATTTGAGATCTCTATTTATATTCCCCATAGCAGCTAAACATTCCAACTCCATTTCATCCTCCAGATAGGAGCGGGATGGGGGCAGGGGGGTCAAAACTCCTTTTACACAGAGAGAGAAGGCAAGCGAGAGCCGCTATTTTGAAGTTGCGCGCTGCCACATTCCTGGCCCAGGGCCAGGGGCTGTGGGAGATACAAAGAGGAACAAGACCCAGAACCTCCTCTCAGGGGTCTTTGAATCTGGTTGTTGACAGCGCTAGAGGTGGATGAGGTAGAAAGAACTGGTGGAACCAAGGTCTGTAACTCCAACCGTCTCCCTAACTGCTCCTTGAGTGTCAGCCCTACGTCTCTCTGCGCCCAGCCCTACGTCCCTCTGTGGGTCTTGAAAGATTTCTCCACTTTCTCTATGTGCATTATTCCAAAGAAGTTTCTCTGGCTCTCTCTTCTTCATCCCTCCACCTTCCAGTAAGTAAGATTTCTTTTTGAGGTGACTCTTTCCTGCCTCCCTTTAGCGCCCAAGTCAGCAGGCCATTTCTTCTGTTTCCAATCACCCCAAGGTTAAATACAAATGTCTGTTACATTAACAGGAAGAAAATGGAACTGAAAGAAAGTTTGCCTAATTTGTAAAATAAAAATGAGTTTCGATCCCAGTAGCTTATGTATTATTCTCGTAAGGACTGGGTTTACATCGATCAGCTTTTCCATGGCAGTCAAGTGTGGAATGTGGTGAAGTTAGAAATGTAATTGTGTAGACATAAAAAATTGCATCTCTATAACCATCATTGGGACACTTTTCTCAAGACGCTATCTCGGTGTCCTTCAGAGCAATAACTATATCAATTGAGAATGTAACAGAAGCAACTTAAATGTTATGCCTCGTTTACTTCTGGTAGGGCTAATGTGCTTTAGAGCAAGACTATTACTCATGACATAAGGTACTCTCAGACAGGCTGGAAACGCTTCAAGACCATTAAAATAAAACGCCAGTCATTCCTGCTGTTCAAATATTCTTCAACTTCTAATTTAAGGCACCAACACCTAAGAATGTAATTGTGTTATTCTCTCTGATAGCTGGAATCTATCTAAGCCAAATGCCGGGGAATTATGGACTATTGGGGCTACGGGAGTCCAGAAGACAAATGAGGTGGGGAAAATGTGTTATTTTGTAGTGGCACGTTCAACATTTGTGCTCCGTTACCGTTTATGTGTTAAAATGTATTCAAAGACAAAAGTGCCTGAATTGTCTTTCCTCAGCTGAATTGAAGAAGAGGTTGGGGAAATGCAGAAACCACCTCGAGATCTGAACTCAGAAATCGGAAAGAGAAAGACTCACACACCTGTACTCAGAATTATTTTTTAGACTAAATTTTCTCTGGACTTGATTGTCCATTTCTGAAGCAAGAAGCTGTCCGCCTGATAAAGCAGCCCCACACATCATCCCCTTCCTGGCCCCGGAGAAATTCACAGTTCTCTCCTTGATGAGCAAGTGGACCACAGTTTGAAAAAGGCACACCAGATCAGCAAAGGGCACTCTTAAAAGCTGATGCCGGGAAAGGTGATGCTTCCCCATCACATGTGGAAATTACTTCTTTTTAATGCCTGCCTTGGGAGGGGTACGCTTTAGGCGCAGGGACCCCATCGGCACATCAGGGCTTTGACTGGGACACGATGCCAATTCAAACTGTCACACAGTACAGGGAGGGGAAAAAAAGCTTAAATCAGTTTCTATTCTTTAATAGAAAGCAATACTGTAGTTTAAATTAGCAAGGCACCGCTGAACCACTATTTAAAATGCGTTTGCACTGACATCCCAAGAAAGGGTTTTTTTTTTCTTGTTTAATTGCACTGTCAGTGTGGAACGCTTTCACTTAAAACCATTCTGAGGTAGACCTTTTAATAGAAAGTGACAATTTAAATTGCCATGATAGCAGCGTAAATGGTGCTTAAAGTCATTACTAAACTCATGTCGCACTTGGCTCCACACCCGGCTTGGTAAAGCTGAAGGAAAAGGGTGGGGGTGGGGGGGATAGGGAAGCAAGTCACTAAATGGTGAATCATTAATTCCTTTTATATTCTTTGTAATAACATTAGCTGTGATGAAGTCATCTGGCTCCCACTGGATGTAACGTACATTTCTATTGAATTCCACATCATTCCATTCTAACGTTGTCCCGAGCAGCGCCTATTACGAAGAACTACTGCAGTCCTGGGCGTTCATTTCCCTCCTGTGACTCTGCTTTCTTGTCTTCAGGCCCACAGTCCGGAAGGGGGGCTGTGGTTTCCATTTGCTGGTTGGAATGGAGAAGCCAAAGCGCTAGATCTACTTCCTTTCTTTACTCTGCCTTGAATCAGTCCGATTCTCCAGATAGTCCTTGGAAATGAGAGCTTTCAAAGAGCGCTGTCCCCAGAGCCCAACATGTCATCGCATGCTGAGGTCTAGGCCCTCCGAGTGGTGCCATTGGTCAAATGGTGCCATTCAAGTGGCTTAACCGAAACAACTGGTTTGCCGAACCCACGAGGCCGTATCTGGGACCACAGGAGTGGTAGCACTGTAGAATCTACTGGAGCCATGCACCTGGAAAGAGCCCACTAGCGGGTCAAGGTTGGGTTTAAAGTACTAGGGAGAATGGAAGGGATAGATGAGGAACACAGAAGCCTGTGGGGGGCTGTTGAGAGCCACTCAGCCACCTCAAGTCTCTCACTCAGCTGTCTTCATTCTGAAACACAAGTCCCTAAAAGTGAATTAATTATTTGGTTGTTGGGCACAATAGGTCAACTAGTTTATTACAGAATTACCGTGTAAAAAGATCGCATGGATTCCTTTTTTTCACGTAAAAATTACCTCAAAGAGCTAACAATTGTAATTGGGCTCCCAGTAGGGAAACGTACTTCACCTTTTAAACATCAAACACTCTATCTAGGACAGGGTTTCTGAGTAGTTTCCTGAAGTCATACAATTTACGGGCTCTGGGAATGACTCTGCACCCTTCAAATTTCTCCTAAATCAGACATTTAAAATTTCTGAAATTTCCATCACTCAAAACGCGAAGTGACCCTGGCCATCCTCAGGGGAACGACATGAAGGTCTTAATTTCGGGGGTGCTGGGGATGGGTTATAGAGTGTCCGTGAAAACCATACACAGCTTTTTGTGTGAGAGTGCTTTACTAAGTTCATTTCTTTCATCACAATTTCAAAGAACTTTAGAGGGAAAATAAGACAAAAACCTTAAGAACCATTAATCCAATCTTACTTCATGAAAAAACAAAAAACCAGAGAGGTGGCTGACCTCCCAGGGTCACACTGATAGCCCCTGGCCGGGCCATGCAATCCCAGCCTCTGATTCCCAGCCCAACACTGCCTTTTTCATTTTCTACAATTTTTCTTCTTTTTGCAGAACAATGGATACTGCAACTCTGCGCTTTCCTGAAAGCTGCTCTCTTGGCAACCTCAACTCCCTGGAACACAACTGTCCCTGGCAGAGGCAAGCAGGGCCTCAGAGCCCCTGAAATTACTGTTGCAATGTTCACGCGTGTTGGCCTGTGAAAGGAGGACCCGAGAGATCATGGATTTATTTACACCACGTAGTCATTCATTTAACAAAGATTTATCCAGCTCAGTATTTATCAGTGCTCTATTCGTACCTAATTCTGACAAAGTTTGTTATCCACTTTCTGAGAAAATAACAGGAAGTGAGCTGGAAAAGGACCACAAAAGGCAGAGAAACCGATCCACAATTAGGAGCTACCCACTCACAGCACCACAGCAAAGACAAAGCAAACATCTACCGGGGCGCAGGGAAGACTCTGAACCCCGAGGTGGATGGTAAATGGCTTCTCACACAGTCTGATAGTGAATGTAGGGCTGGGCAGAGTTTGCTTTACAAAGCTCTTCACTTAAAGGGTTAAAATGTATGCCACGTGATGAAAACACACGTGTACACAAAAACTTGTATGCAAATGGTCACAGCAGCGCAATTCAGAACAGCCAGAGGGGAGCAGACAATGCCAATATTCGCCCACAGATGAATGCAGTCTATGCACACAGTGAACTATTATTTGGCCATGAAAAGGAACGAACTACCAACACTCTCTACAATGTGAACGAACCGTGGGAACAGTATGGCGAGCGAAG
>NW_027527518.1:106118-106772 GCF_008692635.1 Crocuta crocuta | reverse complement strand
TCTACCATCGCATTTCTATGAAATGTCCAGGACAGGTAAATGGATCGAGGCAGAAAGCTTAACTGTTGCTTAGGGCTGAGAAGGATGGTGGTGGGTGATAACCAGAGGGTACGCAGTTTCTCTTAGAGGTGATTTAAATGTTCTAAAATTGACCGGTGATGGTTGCATATATCTGAATACATTTTAAAGCCAGTGAATTGTACACTTTGGGTCAATTGTATGCTGCATGAATTACATCTCAATAAAGCTGCTATTTTTTTTTTTAAACGCACACCATATGAAGGCTTAAAACCTAAGCTCTAGCCTTGTGGAAAATTGTTTTTCCCTTTGGAGCCAAACTGGGAAACGTCACTGGTCTTAGAGAAGGGGTAACACATGAGGCTAATTCACAGCACGTTCTGAGGGACGTCTGCTTGTGTTATAGTAACAAAGGCAGCAGAAAAATCCATAGAACACAGCAGGTCAGAAGAAGTATCAAAGGAAGGAGGAAAGAGAAGAGTTCGAAGGAAAAATACACGCGACACATATATAGCACAATGTTCTGCCAGAGGATAAACTTGAGTTTTGGACTCGACAGCTAGTCACCTTAGCGAAGATGATTCTCAACGAGGGAGGGGGACCTAGGGTATAAACAAGTTTACTATGTTTTGAAAG
>NW_027527518.1:102993-106018 GCF_008692635.1 Crocuta crocuta | reverse complement strand
GGGGGTGGGGGGTGGGGGGTGGGGGGGCAAGGCAGAAGACAAGCTAAAAGCCTTGAGAGAAGCTATGGCCCCTCGGTTGTCTTTGGGGACATTGGAAGGGCCCTTTGGCTCCAGTGCCATCCACAAGACTAGATAAAGACCAACAGCTGTGAGTGACACAAAACACGAACACCAGGCCAGCCTCGGACATCAGGGCACCGGAGGGACCAACCCGTGTGGCTCAGAGAACCAGAAACTACGAACTGTGACCTATGGAAGTCTACGTGGCACGAGCGGAGTCCCCTGGGGTGAGAAGCACGATGCCCCCAAGCCGGGCCCGGGAAACATCACGGCGCTGAGGCCAGCAGCAGCCATGCAGGACTGGTATTGCTTGGGCGGCAGCAAGAACCGTGGCAGCAATGCCAGCCCAAGGTGACAGTCAGGGGGGATCTCGGTGTGGACAGTGAGAGACCCACAGGGTTCTCAGACCACCTGAGGGGCGAGGAGGAGACAGTGAGTTTGATGTTGGATTTCGGGTCCACCTGGCACGTGTGGTCCTGAATCCATCTGAACTGAATTTGGAAAAATAAGAGACGTGACATGCTCACACCCTTCAGTTTGTGGACAAATTCACGCCAGTTACCACGAGAATAATATGCCCTAGTCTACGGCCATACCATGCTGAACGCGCCCGATCTCGTCGGATCTCGGAAGCTAAGCAGGGTCAGGCCTGGTTAGTACTTGGATGGAAGAATAATGTGCCCTAGAAGCAGTACGGAAGTTTGAGATTAGGATGTGTTTTCCCAAGCATTATCTCACACGGTCCTCATGAAGTCCTGTGAGCAGGTAGGTGGTTGACATTATTCTCCCCAAGTGTCAGATGAAGAGGCTGAGGCTTGCTAAAGCCAAAAGAATGGTCCGACCCGGCATCATGAATAAGCACAGAAGCTCTGGCTGCCATTAGGTATTCTGACCCTCCTTCCAGAGGGCCTCCTATGCCTCCATGATGCCTTGCAAAGAGGGGGGATACATAAGCGCCCCACAACTTCAGGATCTTCCTGGCTCTGGACTGGAAGCAAGGATCACAGCCCAGGACCATGGTTCCCAAGTCCCTTCACTGTGGTCGCAGCTGTTTTCTTGCTTCGGTCCACAGCACTGGCTCTAAGAAAGCCTTCCTCCACGCAGCTGTGCTCCCCAGCTGCTCCCGGCTAAGGCAGGCCCAGGCCTGGGGCTGTGCCCAGATCCACAACCCCGACCAAATCCTGCCACTCCAGTCGCTTTGGAACTCTCCACGTCACAGACAAGTGGCCGCTTGGCTCTGTTTGGCGGCATGTCCCCAACATGGGTGCTGCCTTGGCCCCTTAAGAACGTGGGCCTCCCTAACTAGAGTGGAAGCCCTTTGACACTGGGGCCTTGTTTAACCTGCTTGTTTCACTCTGAGCAGCATTCCGTGCACAGAAGGAGCCCGTAAAGTGCTTCGAACTACGGGTATTCCTTTCAAACACACAGCGGGTGCTTAGCCAATACTTGTCAATTTCCTGGTTGGCAAAGTTGCTATTCTCTAGTCGAGTCCTGTGCAAAACAACGATCCTCAGCACCTCCACCCACCCTGATCCTTACAGACCCATTTCCTCAGCCAGTGACACGCGGATGACACCCTCTGCCTACGGAGTCACTGTTAGGAGCAGGGGTCCTGGGAGCACCTTGCTTCAATCCTCCATCAGTAGCGGGTGTGTGCGCTCTGACAAGCTCTTGGCCTGTTGCTTCCTGCCTGTGCACTGGGGACGAGGAGGACGATAACGGTTTCTTATCACTTAGGGTTGCTATGGGAATTAAGTCAGTGAATCTGCTCAGAACCGTGACGGAGCGCACCGGAGCGCGGATAACGCGCCGGATAAACACAGCCGGGTAGGATTACGAGTTGGAATTGCACGGGCCCTGCTCAGACGGCGTATCCAGTAACTCCAAGGCTTCTCCCACTCCCCTCANTTTTTCTGGGAACACCCCCCTCCCTCTTCAAGGCCTTTAAAAAGGGAACACCATGTGACTCGGTGGAGCTGTCAGAGTCACACTGGGTCCCAGCACGCTTCTCCTAGGGCCAGCAGGGCACGGGAGCCTGCAAAGGGCACTGGGAATTCTCATGGCGCCCAGCCGCTCCAAGTGGCATGGGCTTGCGTGCGTGTCATTCCAGGGGCCCGGTCAGTGTCAGCCACCCACTCGCTCGATCGTTCATACACGGATTCATTCACTTATTCATTTAACAAACACTAAGCACCGCATGGAAGACCTATGATAAAATGTAACTGCTATTTTCATGATATACCCTTGATCCTCTGGAATCCCCACATGGATTGAGTGACAAATAGTTCACATCCTAGTCATTTACAAACTATAGATAAGATAAAGGAGTAAAATGCGTGGTATTTTAAGACAGTGATTTGTGCTAAGAAGAAAAAGTAAAGCAAGGAAAGGGATACCGAAATGTCAGGGTATGAGGACCAGAACTCTAGATAAGTTGGCCAGGAAACCCAAGTCGGTATTCTTCCAGGCTCTCTGGAGAGACAGAACCCACAGGCTGGAGACAGGAAACGTGGGGGATTGGAAGGAACTGGCTCACGCGACTGTGGGGCTGACAAGGCTGAAGTCAGCGGGGCAGGCCAGCAGGCTGGAGTCCCAGGGAAGGGTCGATGTTGCAGTTTCGAGTCCAAAGGCAGCCTGGAGGCCGCGTTCCTTCTCCTGGGAGGACCTCAGTCTTTTTCACTTAAGGCCTTCGGTTGATTGACCGAGGCCCACCCTGCTGGGGGAGGTCATCCAGAGGACACAACCGCCAGTTGACCTTCAAGCTGGACCTGGGCAGTCGGAGGCTCCCTCCCCTGTCCTTGAAATGTCCGTTCTGCTTACCGGTCCCACACGAGGCACCAGTTTCAAGGACACAACCTTGAGAGTGTAAGGTGTTTCTGAGCCCATCTGGACTGGATACGTGGCAGCATCCTGTTAAAGCCTTTATAAAAACTTTGAAGATTCTGGCGGGGGGTGTGGCGATCTT
>NW_027527518.1:102750-102909 GCF_008692635.1 Crocuta crocuta | reverse complement strand
ACTGTAGGGCGGCCTGCCTCTTTCCTCCTCATACAGGGGCCGGTTCGCAAACCTCCAACGCCCACACTGTGGAGGGTAATCTGCTTTGCTCAAAGTCTAGTGAGAAGGGGGCTTTTGAGGAAAAAAAATCATCAGAAAGTGGGAGAGTGAGCCACACAA
>NW_027527518.1:101223-102592 GCF_008692635.1 Crocuta crocuta | reverse complement strand
TCCGGTGTTATTCTGAGTGAAATGGGTGGGGGGAGGGTTTCAACAAGGGAAAGATGGGCTCTGACTTAGGCTTTAACAAGATTCCCAGCTGCGAGAGGGGCGCCTGGGTGGTTCAGTCGGTTAAACCTCCGACTTCGGCTCAGGTCATGATCTCACAGCGCGTGGGTTCGAGCCCCGCGTCGGGCTCTGTGCTGACAGCTCAGAGCCTGGAGCCTGCTTCAGNCAGAAGACGCGGGCTCGCCTCCGTGTGGTAGCAGTTAGGGGCAAGGAGAAAGGTCAAGGAGAAGTCCTCAAATTCTCTACGTGGTTTGAAGGCGGAGCCAAGAAGACTTGCTGACAGACTGGATATGGGTCGCGAGCACAAGAAGGGAATCACAGAAGACGCTGACGACTTCAGCTGGAAGCATTGGAGCTGCCAGTAAGTGGGTGGTGAGGCTCTCTGGAGAAGCTTGGAGTGCGGTTGTGTACAGCGAAGACTCTGTCTGGGCCACATAATGGGTCACCTAACACATACCTAAGTGGAGATGTCATACAGGCAGCTGGGTGTAGGGGTCTGGAGTTTGGGAGTGAGGCCCACGTTGGAGACATAAATTGGAGACTTAGCAGCATCCAGATGGTGTTTCAGGCTCTGGCGCATTACATGAAGTCACCTCGAAAGTGAGAGCAGATACAAAAGAGGTCTCAGGAGTGAAGCGTGGGCTACTTCCACACTTGGAAGTTCGGAAGCTGAGACAAAGCCAGCAAACGGGATGAGGAAGCCTGATCAGAAAGAGAAGCAAGGGGCGCCTGGGTGGCTCAGTCGGTAGAGCCTCCCACTCTTGATTTCGGCTCAGGTCACAACCTCACGATTCCTGGGATGGAGCCCCAAGTCGGGCTCTGCGCTGACAGCGCGGAGCCTGCTTGGGATTGTCTCTCTCCCTCTCTCTGCCCCTCCCCTGCTCTTGCTGTCTCCTCTGTCTCTAAATAAATGAACATGAAGAGGTGACTGGGGTATTGTGGGAGCCAAGGAAGAAAGTGCTTCAAGGAGAAAGAGACCAACATGTCAAATGCTACTGCTGAGGACTGAGAAGTGACCGTTGGCCTCAGCAATGTGGGGTCATTTGTGACTGGGGCAGTTTTGGTGGACAGATGGAGATAAAACCTGATTCGGTGGGCTCTTGGGAGAAGAGAAGCCGATATCCCAGAGACTGTGAACAGATGCCACTCTAGTATTTAATGTAGAAGGAATAAGAGCACATGTAAATGCTGATGGGAGAGGTTCAGGAAGAGGAGAAAATTAGAGAGAAGACTGCCATGGCCATGGCCTTGAGAGCGATGGAATCTGGTGCACAGGTGGAGGGGCTGTCTCTGGCCAGGAGCATAAACAAGC
>NW_027527518.1:100772-101139 GCF_008692635.1 Crocuta crocuta | reverse complement strand
GCTAGGGAGCTAGGTCAAGCTCAGGTGAAAGCGAACATGGAGGGCAGGGAGAGAAAAGAGGTTGAGAGTTTGAAGACAGAGCCGTTTAAAAAAAAAGAAAAAACAACCAATACTGAATTTTGCTTGAATTTCCAGGAGAGGGAGGAGGCAGGCTGTCTATCGGGGAGTCAGAGCCCAGGACACGGAGAGCCTGGAGTGAGCTAACCTGAAGGCTTACGTTCATAGAAACATCGGTGTCCACAGAAGGGAGGGGGAGGAGAGCAGAAAGGACCCCAAGATGGCTGCGGCCAGACAGGAGGCACCCAGAATGGACAAAGGGCACATCAGGGAGGAACTGGGGATACCGGCGATTAGCCACATCGGCTCG
>NW_027527518.1:99261-100746 GCF_008692635.1 Crocuta crocuta | reverse complement strand
CTGTGAGGGGTGTCAGGGCCTCCGGAAAACAACAGATGAAGGGCATTCCCTTCATCTTGACCATTTGCCACCTTCAAATGGAAGACGGGATGTAGAGGGTCACGGAGGGCCTCCCTGCCCCCACCTCTGAGTAGCAGCCCTGCTCCTCTGTTGACACTGAACATGGCCGTGGGGCAGGCCAGGGGGCTGTTAGGAGGAAGGAAAGGGGAGGGCCCCGTTCTGACTCCTACACTCCAGTTCACCAGTGCGGTCCCTGGACCAGGAGCACGCATTTCACCTGGGAAACTGTGAGGAATGCGAACTGTCATCGGGCCGCACCCGACAGACAGCCGCCAGGACAGAGCCTCTGCGGGCAGGGCCCGGCAGCAGTGTTGTAACCAGCTCCTCTGGGGTCCACTGAAGTTGGAGAAGCACAGCTTGAAGGCAGCCAGGAAAAGCCTCTCTCTGCTCTTATCCAGTACTGCCACCTATTGGGCAAGCTCTTCAGGCGCTGGGAGTTTCACCTAAACTCGAGAGTTCCCTTTTTTTCTTTAACAGATTTAAACAACTTTACAAAGCAAAGCCTAAAAGCAACCTTCTTGTGGCCCCGCACATTAAGTAAACATTCATTTCACACGGCTGTGACGAATATATTGAAATCTTTTTTTTCTAATATATTGAAATCTTATATTTTGGGTTTTTTCATAAAACATTTTGTATTCACTTTCCATATATTAGCCCAGTAGAACACGCAGCCATTACTTTATTGTACTATTCCATCATAATACAACTATGAAGTCACGGTGAACGCATTTTTCAAATATGATAAACTGGACATTTGGTCCGACTGAGCATACATCAACAGATGGAGGCAACATGACCTAATATTCGGAATTAATACCATCCTGGGAAATCTTAGACGTTTGTTATCATGTCACAAACGAGGCCATCATTTCCATGGTTTTGAACACGTGTGCTCTGTACAGTTGTCGGTAGTTACAAAGAATAAAGCACCTTTCCCTAATAAACTGATTTTTAAAGGTGATTTCTTTGGGACCATTATCTGTAAAGTAAACTTTCTAGCCCGATGATATGATAACATCACAGTAGTATCTAAAGAAAGTTAAAAGAAAAACTAGAAAGGATCCAAACATGATAAGAAAAGAATCAGTAAATAGCGGCGCCTTCATCACACGCTGGTAGGCAGCCGCCGTAAATCATGTTTACAACAAGCTCATAACATCACGTCAGGGGATCTGGTCCACGTTCGGGTTCAGGCCTCCCATTATCGTGGGAACACCCTTCCTCTGTCGGCCCGGCCTCCCTGGTAGAAGCCAGAAAACTTGCTTTCTCAGCTTCCCGCGCAGACAGGTTCACACGTAGCGTAGGGGTCATCCGTCACACGGACAGAAGCGAGACTTTGATTTAAACGTGGGCAACGTGAAGCATCAGGAAACATGTGGCACCTCCACCGGGAGCGGGGTTCTGGTGCCTGGTGGTGAGCGC
>NW_027527518.1:98978-99217 GCF_008692635.1 Crocuta crocuta | reverse complement strand
CCTGGGGGAGGAGCCTGCAAGCCTGACCCTCTGGCCCTGTCCGAGATCTGCAGACTCCGTGATTTTCTTTAGCAAATCCCCTCTCTGCTTGTGTGCGTGCTCTAGTACTTCTGCTATAGAACAAATCGCCCCAAGGCTTAGTGGATTTTGTGGCTTAACGCAGAATTTCTCATTCTCAGCATAATCAGCATTTGGGGCCGGATAATTCTTTGTTGTGAGGGGCTGTTCTGTGTCCTGTA
>NW_027527518.1:92273-98671 GCF_008692635.1 Crocuta crocuta | reverse complement strand
TATGAAGGCTAGTTTGGGCTTTTTCACCACATGACAACCTCAAGGGAGTTGAACTGCTGATGTGGAAACTCAGTGCTCCAAGGGGGTATCCCAAAAGAACTGGGTAATGCCTTTTATGATCTAGCCTTGGAAGTCACGTGTTTCCACTTCCAACACAGTCACAAGATTCGAAGGGAGGGGACAGAGACTCTGCCTCTGGATGGGAAGCTTGTCAGAATTACACTGTAAGATCCTATGGGATGGGAGATGGTGTTTGAAAACGATCTGAAAAACCAAAAAACTATCCAAAAATCCGTCACGGAGCTCTAAACGTTACTCATCAGAGAAATGCAAAGCACAATGAGACACCACTGCACACCCTCCAGAATGGCTAAAAATAAAAAGATTGACAGTACTGGGTTCGGCCAAGGATGTGGAGCAACTGGAACTGTATCATACATTACTGACGGGACTGTAACTCGGTGTCACCAACCTTAGAAAAACTGTCTGTTACCGACTGAAGCCAAAGCTACGCCAGTCTATGAACCAGCCATCACTTTCCTGGGCTCAGAACCCAAGGCAAATGAATGCGTGTGTTCAACCAAAGGCACAAACAAGGAGGTTCATAGAAGCTTTCTTCTGTGTAATTAAAAACTGGGGGGAAAAACATGTCTGTTGGGGCGCCTGGGTGGCTCAGTCAGTTAAACGGCCAACTTTTGATTTCTGCTCAGATCATGATCTCTCGGTTCGCGAGTTCAAGCTCCGCATAGGGCTCTGTGCTCACAGTGTGCAGCCTGCTTTGGAACCTCTGTCTCCCTCTCTCTGTCCCTCTCTCACTTGCATGCATGCTCTCACGGGCTCTCTCTCTCAAAAAAATAAAAATGTTTTAAGAAAGAATGCAAAGCTGTAATATAAAAGGACGAACAACTTATATACTAAACAACAAGGATGAATTTCAGAGACATTGGGCTCAGCAAAGGAAGTCAGACACATACGCATGGTGTAATTCCATTTCTATAATGTTCAAAAACAGGAAAAACTAATCAGTGGTGATGGAAATCAGAGGAAACAGTTACCTCTAGTGGGGGAAGGGGCTAAATACCAACTGCAAAGAGACACAAAGAACTTCTAGAAGGCTGGGGATAATCTATATTCTGGTCTGGGTGGTGATGACACAAGTGTATACATATGCAAAAGTTAATCGGGACACTTCAGTCAGTGTGTTATCGCCCCGTAGGCACTTTATTTTATCCCTCAATAAAAAGTAGAAATAAAATTCCTTTTCTACTTAAAGTAGCTACTGGATTCTGTCCCAAGTGAGACCCTCGCCACTGTAAAGTCGGGGCTCACACTGATACCATGTACCTGTGTGACTGCACCCTCTGTAAATTAAGCCCTCTAGAAAACCTCTCTCTGCTCAGGGTGCACCCAGGGGAATTTTCCTGCAGAAGAGAGGTCTGCAACCAAGCATTGTAACCATAAAATATTAAAAGCCGATAAACAAAACCATGTAGCTGTTGTCTCTATCGGTCAGGAACAGCCTATGCACAGCTGAAAGATAAATTAAGGCACAGAGAGGTTCCATTGAGAAGCTTTCCCAGAACACAGTGCAAAGAGATAAAGGAACAAAAAGAACACAGGATTATAAAGACACATGGAAGTTATTTCCAAAAGGAGATAATCAAAGCAACGTTCAAAAAATGATACTAGTCAAGAATTTCCCAGAATTGAATCCAAACACAAGTCCTTAGATTGAGAGACACCGAGTGCCAATCAGTATTAAAAAAAGAACAACCACCCACATCTAGACAATGTGGCAAATTTTCAGAACAAGAAGGACGAAGTGATTGAGAGGGACATCAAGTACGAGACAGTGTTTAAAAAATAACAACAACCACCCACATCTAGACAATGTGGCAAATTTTCAGAACAAGAAGAACAAAGCACTACCTACAGATACTAGAACAAAAGACCTGAACAAAATAAGAATGAAATTGACATGGACTTTTCCATCAGCAAAATACATGCCGAACTCTTGATACATTGCTGAGGTGAAGTGATAGATACTTGGGAGTTCATTGTATTATTTCCTCTACTTTTCTGTAAGATTAGACTTTTTCACAGTGCAAAGATTGCTTTCATTGTTTTTTCTTTTGTTGTCTAATGGAGGGTAAATATATTTGAGCTCTGAATTCTATATCTATTCATATCGTGAAAGATGAAGACAAAATGAGAGCATTGTGAGATTATAAGGACTCCAACGTATTATCATACCAGATGCTTCATGAGAACTTCAACAAGGAAAAAAATGCAACCAAAACAAGTAAATGGGATGAAAGTGAATAGGAAAAGGGTTAACATTAGGCAGAGAGAGATAAGGGACCTTCAGGGAGGCAGGACGCAGCTACAAGTGGTAGGCTGAGGAAGCGGCAGTGGCCGAGGAGTTTGGGGAAAAAAGAGGAAGAGAAACCTGCTCCAGACCTGCCCGGGCTAGATGCCACACGTGGAGTCTCACAAACCCTCTGATAAAGTCAGGGGCACAGTTCCTCAGCGGCCACCTCCCCGGATCCCCTCTCAGTCTTGGGCGCTTTGCACTTTCCCTCAATAAACTCTTTCGCTTTGCTCACTCCGTTGTCCCCGAGATTCATCGACTCCGTGAGACAAGGACCAGCGTCTCCCCCACCTTCCTGTAACGAAAGGAGCAACTGAAGGCAAAGAAGTCCGTAAAACACGTGATAAAACTAAATTATGATTGCTTATGAAAATGATGATCCTAACACCAAACCATACCTAAATGCAAGCTCCATCAGCAGGGAGGTCCTAGGAGAGTAAGGAAGGGGTGGGGTTTAGGGCAGTAAAAGCTTCTAAGGGTCTAATGGTGTCCAGGTCAGTTTTACAGGAGCAAATTGGCCTTTAGCCAAGTATTCCTCACACTTTAATATGTACATGAATCACCTGGGCCCTTTGTTAAAGAGCATTTTCTCTTTTTTCCTTTTATTTTATTTTATTTTATTTTATTTTATTTTATTTTATTTTATTGAGAGAGAGAGAGAGAGAGAATCCTGAGCAGGCTCTGCGCTGTCAGCACAGAGCCCGGTGCAGGACTCGAACCCATTAACCCTGAGATCATGACCAGAGCCGAAGGTGGACACAACCTGGCTGAGCCGCCCAGGCGCCCCTTAGGAGTGTTTTCTGATTCAGTAGGGCTCAGGTGGGCCTGGGATTTTGCATTTAAAACACACTGCACAGACAACATTTTGAGCCGCAAGGCTTTAGGCTGCATTGTGGTTAAGGATTGTGCTGACTCGGGGCGAATAAATAGGCTAAACTTCCCTCGTTCTGTTTCAAAAATGTAAAAATGGTAGATACAGTCTTTCAGAAAATATTCAGGGACATGGTTTTTAAAATCACGGACAAGAAGTGAAGTGGAAACCCACATCTGTTTAAGTGAGGGCCCTTAGAGACCAGGAAGGACCCGACCCAAACATAAAGTCTGGAATTTCNCAGGCCCCCATTCACAGTAGGGGGACAGATGCACTGAGCTCACATCCGTCCGCCAGCTCTATCTGCAGGCTTACCGAGTCCTACCAGGGAAGGGGCAAGAAAGAGAGACTGACTCAACCAGCTAGCAGCTGTACATCGTGTGTGAGCTCCTGGTTTGGAGCTCAAGATATATGCCTGCAAGGCTAAGCCCTGAGCCCTGGCTTCTGTCCTTAAGACACTGGGCTGAAGCAATCTTGAAACTGCTTTTCAGGGACACTGAGTGGGAGAGAAAACAAAGCCAAAAAACGCCTCCATAAAGATGAATGTTCAAAAAAAAATTTTATAGGGCCACCTGGGTGGCTTAGTCGGTTAAGTGTCCAACTTCGGCTCAGGTCATGATCTTGCGGTTCATGGGTTGGAGCCCCATGTTGGGCTCTATGGTGATAGCTCAGAGCCTGAAGCCTGCTTCAGATTCTGTGTCCCCCTCTCTCTGCCCCTCTCCTACTCATGCTCGCTCTCGCTCTCTCTCTAAAAAATAAACATTAAAAAGTTTTTAAAAAATTTTTACATAGGCCACAATGAAACCCAGCACTGCAAAAGGAGGCCCACATGTAAAAAGAGCCCCAAAAATAAAGTAGAAATAATAGAACAATCTGGAAAGGATTTGAAAATGTGAGTTTAAAATCAACAAAAGCAGGTGGTTACGAATCAAGAACAGATGAAAATCTTGAAAATTAAGGGAAAAAAACCCGCTGACACAATTTTTAGATGGTACATTAGCCAAAGTCCAGTCAGGAAAAGAAAATCTCTCTAATTAACAATAGAACTTCCCTATGACCCAGCAATAGCACTGCTAGGAATCTACCCAAGGGATACAGGAGTGCTGATGCATAGGGGCACATGGACCCCAATGTTCATAGCAGCACTCTCCACAATAGCTAAAACATGGAAAGAGCCTAAGTGTCCATCAACTGATCAACGGATCAAGAAGATGTGGTTTATCTATACCATGGAATACTACATGGCAATGAGAAAGAATGAACTCTGGCCATGTGTAGCAACATGGATGGACCTTGAGGGTGTTATGCTGAGCGAAATAAGTCAGGCAGAGAAGGACAGCTACCATATATTTGCACATATAGGAGGACTGGGAGGAACTTAACGGAGGACCATGGAGGAGAAGAAGGGGAAAAATAGTGGGGGGGAGGGAGGGAGGCAAACCATGAGAGACTCTTGAATGCTGAGAACAAAGTGAGGGATGATGGGGGTGCGGGGAGGGGGAGGAGAGCGATGGGCATGGAGGAGGGCACTTGGGGGATGAGCACTGGGTGTTATATGGAAACCAACTTGACAATACACTATTAAAAAAAAAAAGAAAATCTCTCTAGATACCTCCAACAGAGGGAACTTAATATAAGGAATGTATTACACAGGTAATAGAGGAACTGGGAAGCCAGGAGGGGGCAGTGAGGCATCCCAGAGTTCAAAATCAGCAAGAAGCTGCTGCCACACCTGTGGCTGAAGGGACAGCAGAGAGGGCTGAGCCATGAGAACCCAGCGTTTAGAGCCACGTCACGGGAACTAGAGCCATAGCAGGAGCTGCCACCGTGTAAGGTGCCGCTCTCCGGCAGAAGGTGGAGGCACGGAGAGACACAGTCCCTTCCAGAGACACTGCCCAACACCCAGACAGGAGAGAAGTCCTCTAGTTTCTCACCTCCGTCTCCCCTGAGGCATCTGCCAACACCTCCCTTGGCCAGACCTGCCCAGAAGGGATCATGGGATACATAGGTCCCTGCAATATGGACCAGGACAGAGTAGGGTGGGGAATGAATCGGAGAAAAGCCGTCAAATGACGAACATAATGAGATCAACAGGAACGGGCGCAAAAAGGGGAATCGTGATGTAGAAGACAGAGCTGAGGAAGTCACTCTGAGGTGGCCCCGTAATAAAAAGATTTAAAATATGAAAAAGTAATTAAGAGTGAGGAGGATAGATTGAGAGGCACCAAAACCTATTTAATGAAAGTTCCAGAGAGTGAAACTAGAAAGAATCAGGAAGTAGCAATACTTAAGGAGATAATGTCTGAGAATTTTCCAGAACTGCAGAAAGACAGTCGCTAGATTGAAAAAAACTATTTCCAGGGAACATCAGCTGTATTAATGATAGCATGAATCCCCATAAAAACAACTAAAACTACAGATAAACTTTTTTAAGTCTTAACAGCGTTAAAGAAAACTAATAAAAAAGCAAGCAAACACCAGGCCAAAATCCAAGAGAAACCAGGAGCCTATAGAAAGAAACAGAGTTTCAAAGCACAGAATCACTTTTACCCACAAGGGATTTGCTAATAAGGAACACTTGTGCTTGGATTTTAGCAGTTTAATGGGAAAATGTAGACCTAAAGCAAGGCCAGGGCCTGCCTGAGGTAGAGAAAGTAACCGGAGGCCGTTCCCATGTTAAGCTAGGAGCCCATCGGCTTGCAGATACTTACAGCGGGGGCGGGAAGGGGGCTGGAATCCTTCTCTGTGAGGTTGTGACCATGAACTTGCAGCTAGGTTCACACTGCCTGAGTGGTTCTGGGAAATTAAAGCTATGTACCTGATTTAAAGCAGTTGCAGATTGGGGCTAACCCAAGAAGAAAAAGCAAATGCAAAACTTTATATTTTTTTAATAAAATGAACTTCACTAGGCTTCAGTAAATCTCCAGCAAAATAATTTCTCAAGTACAGTAACCAGCGTCAAAAAAAAACAAAAAAAAAAAAACCCCCATNTTGGAAAGCTAGTCATTACCAGTGGGAACCAGATAAAACAACAGAGCGCAGAATCAAACTTAGCAAAATGTCAGAGATTAATTGGGAAAAAAACCCTTACTGCCTTTAAAGAAATAAAATACATGGTCAAAAATTATCTGTATGAAGAAAAAACTATAAAGAGTG
>NW_027527518.1:91044-91971 GCF_008692635.1 Crocuta crocuta | reverse complement strand
CCTTTAAAGAAATAAAATACATGTTCAAAAATTATCTGCAAGAAGAAAAAACTATAAAGAGTGATCCTTATTGGTTTCTAATGCTATTCTCCAATAAAAGGAATCAGGGTTCCTTGGAGAAACGATTGTTTCTAGAACTGGAGCAGGAAAAATACACAATGAGCCTGGAGCACCTTGAAGTGTCAGAAAATAAGGAAGTGCTCAAAAAAACAAAGCGTTAGGAGTATCTCAAAGGAGCACAGGAGACAACCCAGAGGAGCTCCTAATGGCCAAAGCTGGGACAATTAGGGCAAGAAAAACAAAATACATAAAGTAATATTGCATTATAACCTAAAGTTATCTTTACAAAGTAAACATCTATAAGTCCATAATGATATTAAACAAAGAAAAACTAGTGGGGGAGAAGAGAGAAATCTTCTGCACAGAATTCCAAATAGTATATGTAGATACTCCCCCTCGAGGAAGTGAAGCTTAACTTTCTATTCCCTGCTTGTGGGCTATGCTTTGAGCCTTGCTTCCACAGAGGACAGCATTGAAAGGAAGGAAAGGGGGGCACCTGGGTGGCTCAGTTGGTTAAGCGTCCGACTTCGGCTCAGGTCACGATCTCACGGTTCATGGNTAAAAAATATTAAAAAAAAAAAAAAAAGGAAGGAAAGAAACTTGACAGTGGAGAAATCTGGCAAGTGCCACCTCAGCCTGGTGACTAACATTGCCAGAGAAACTGCAGAAACATATATTAACTACAAAGAAGGAACAGACAGTGGACTTTGCAACAAAAAGAACAGAGCCCAGAAGAAAATAAAGAGATCATTTCAGTGAGCTGAAAGAAAATAACAGCCAACCGAACAATCCATTCTCAGTGAAAAAATATCCTTCAAGAATAAACGTGAAAGGACAAAGAAGAGAAGCAGAATCACAGCAAACAAG
>NW_027527518.1:87462-90997 GCF_008692635.1 Crocuta crocuta | reverse complement strand
TTTTTTATAGTTTATGTATTTTTGATACAGAGAGAGACAGAGCATGAGTGGGCGAGGGGCAGAGAGAGAGGGAGACACAGAATCTGAAACAGGCTCCAGGCTCTGAGCTGTCCGCACAGACCCGATGCGGGGCTCAAACCCACCAACCGGAAGATCATGACCTAAGGTGAAGTCAGATGCTTAACTGACTGAGCCCCTGTAGTTTCTAATTTAAAAATAATTGGTTCAGGGGCGCCTGGGTGGCTCAGCCGGTTAAGCATCCGGCTTCGGCTCAGGTCATGATCTCACGGTTCATGGGTTTGAGCCCTGCGTCGGGCTCTGTGGGGACAGCTAGCTCAGAGCCTGGAGGCTGTTTCAGATTCTGTGTCTCCCTCTCTCTCTGACCCTCCCCTGCTCACGCTGTCTCTCTCTCTCTCAGGAATAAATAAAAACATTAAAAAATAAAAATCATTAATTTCTTCATATGCTCAAAGGAATAAAAGAGAAGATTTAAAATTCTGGCAACAAAGTTAGAAAGTGTAGAGGGGCGCCTGGGTGGCTCTGTTGGTTAAGTGTCTGACTCCTGGTTGCGGCCCAGGTCATGATCTCATGGTTTGTGGGATCAAGACCCACATTGGACTCCGAGCTGACAGTGCAGAGCCTGCTTGGGATTCTCTCTCTCCCTCTCTCTGTCTCCAAATAAATGAATAAACTTTAAAAAAGTGTAAATTGAATTGAATAGGAATCCAGAACAAAAAAGTACAGTAATTGAAATTAATAACTTGAGGGATGGACTTAAAAGCATTGTTATACACAGCTAAAGAGAAGTGATGAACTGGAAGATAAACCAGGAGAAAAAATATCCATGACGAAGTAGAGGGGGGAGAAAGGAAAATATATAAAACGGTTGAGAGACACGTAGGTTATAACAAAAAGGCCTAACAAAAGGGTCACTGAAGTCCCAGAAGGAAAGAAGAGGCGAAATGGGACAGAAGCAATATTTGAAAAGATAATAGCTGGCAATTTTCCAAAACTAACGAAACACACAAGCCATATATTCACGAATCGCTGTTTATGTGAAGCAGGATAAATACAAAGGAAACCACAGCTAGGCACATCATAGTCAAACTGCTGAAAACAAAAGCCAAAAAAAAAAAAAATTCGTAAAAGAAGACACACAAAACAGACAAGTACCTTCAAAGGAGCAGTTATGAGACTGACAAATACTTTTTTAACACAACAAGCTGGAAGAAAATGAAACGATATATTCAAAGTGTTGAGAGTCATTAGCTGCCCATCCCGAACAATGTATTCAGTGAAAATGCTCTTCAAAAATGATGGTGGAAAATAAATATTTTCAGAGGAAAGGCTGATGGAATTCCTCACCAGCAGGATTTTCTTAAAAGAAATTGCAAAGGGGGTCATTCAAGCAGAAGGAAAGTGATCCCAGATGGAAATTTGGATTTGCAGGAAGGAATGAAGTACAAGTAAACGAGTAAATATGTGGGCAGGTCTAATGTTGACTGTTCGATACAATAACAATAATGGCTGGGAAGCCTCACTTACACGACTACAATGGCATACAGGTCAGGAGGGGGTATAAATGAAATATTCTGAGGTCCTTGCGTGGTCCCGGAAGTAGGCAAAAATACCATTCAACATTAAAATCTTAATATGTCAAAGGGAGCTGTTTAATCTCTATTACAACTACCACCCAGCACTTGTACTCCTGGGTTTAGGCCCCAGAAAAGTGTGTAGACACGTGCACCACAGGAGAAGCAGGGAGACAGCCTTAGACGTTGATGAAGACTGGATCGATAAATTGAAGCCTCTTCATCCCGGGGAACGGAACCGAACCAGGGAGCTGCACAGAGCCTCTAACTGGAGTAGCTTGACCATCTTCCCCAGCACAGCCACTGGAATGAATGAAATGATCTGCTTCACTCCATTTAGGATTAAAGGATTAAAAGTTCCAGAAGAATGAGTCACCCACCCATATTTCAGGCACCATGCTGACACTTTGGCTCCACTGCAGACGTTAGAGGAAGAATCTGGCAGATGGAGCCTTCGGGGGCCTCTTTAGTTTCTGCAGCAGGAGTTCCGCCAGATCCTCAATGTATCATTCCACCAAGACTGTACACACCTATAGGGAATTGCCCGGAGGTAACGGTGCTTGCTGTTACAGGAAGGGATGGATCCATGTGGGCTGGTACCCCCCTCCCCTCCCAAAACAACCCATCCTTGTGGTGGCTCATTATTCACATACCCCATCTGCCCATCTATACACTTCCTTCCCCCAATGCCGGGCTCTACAATAATGTGACTTTCTCTCTTACAGCCTAGGATGTACGCATACTTCCCGAAGAGAGACAGGCTGACGTTTCCTCAGCTTCTGTATCCAGCTGCAAGATAAAGATCTTTGGATCAAATCTGTTCCTCTTCTAACTCCACCCCAGTTCTGTAACCCGTGGTCTAAACAGCAAGTTTATCCATCTTCAGCAATGTTGAGAACGGAGTGAGTCACATATATGAGATATTCTTTAAAATTCATAAATGTACATATTTGGCAGGGAAGAAACTTGAGGATCAGAAATGGTCTTGTTTTTGCAACTAGTTCTCTAGTTCCCATCCACCATCATGCACCCCTAATGCTTCCGCCTTGCTGGCGTGACACGTCTCAAACTTGAATTTCTGAGTCTAGGCCCCTGTCGGTCCTGCCTGTATAGATGTCCAGTAGTCGTGCCCAGGGGAGCCCTGCGTCCCATGCATCCCCTGCCCCACCCCCATAGTGCGGCAGCAACCTATTTTGTATGAACCAGAGGCAGTGAGTTAGGCCAATATCACAAGCCCCTTGTTTTGCCTTCTCACAGCAGTAATGGGAAGAGGCAAGAAGTTTCTGTACCGGATAAGCTCAGGGCCTCTCTAGATTAACATCCCAGCTGAAACCAGCCGTTCTTCCTCCCCACAAAGGGAGAGGATGCCCGTGATCTCGGTGTCTCACAGGCTCTCGCAGCGCTATCAGAGATGGGAAGCTGATGTTCTCAGAACTGGTATGCGACGCCCGTGGGTCGCTGGCATCCAACTTCAAATCCACGTGCTCCACACCTCCCCCCAGCCCCCTCGAAACAACCATTAGAAGCCCTGTAAAAAGGGGGAAAAAAACCTGCCAATAAATATATGCAAGGGTTTTCAGCCTCACCAATAACCAAAGGAATGCAAACTAAAACAAGAAGTCATTTTTCACCCACCGGAATGGAAAATATGACATTTTGGCAGAGTTTAGGGCAAAGAGGCACTTTCATTGCTGCAGGAAGCCTAAGTTGGCACCGCCATTTTGTCGAGCAATATGATGATGTTGCTAAGACTGAGCACGCACGCCTTAGACGATTCAGCATCTGCCCTCTTAAGTATCTGCTCTAGAAAACACAGTCTGGAATAGAGAGGTATGAGATGCTCACCTTGGCAGTGTGTGTAAAAGAGAAAATCTGGCAACAACCTAAAGCTCATCAGTGCAAGGTAAATAAAATGGGGTCTTTTCATCACCTCATAGCTAAGA
>NW_027527518.1:86174-87300 GCF_008692635.1 Crocuta crocuta | reverse complement strand
TTAAAAATGGAAAAGATTGTTAAAAAAAAAAAAAAAAAAAAAAAAAAGCAAGGAGGAGTGAAAACAGTGAATGATACCTGCAGGAGAGGATTATTTTTGCAAAAACAGGCACATGCATGTTTATACATACACTTGTTAAGTTCTGGAAAGATTTACTCTGCATTCATAATAAAGAGTGGAGAGGTGGGGAGTAGAGGGACCTTGATCGGGTTACTGTCAAGGGGGACTTTATCTTTATTTATAACGTTCTTATTTTTGCCAGGAGAACGGGTTGGTGTTTTACTCTTACAAGGGAAAATTAATAATAAAAATAACCTGTGTTACTCTGGAAAGTATACTTACCTTAAAATGCTCACTCATTGGTGTATGATAAAGGCCTACCTTTGGTGACATCTTTTTTGCAGGACCGTAGACCAAGTGGCCCCAGAAGCTTCCAGGAGTAGTCCCTTCCAGGAGTAGTCCCTTGGAGAAGGTCTAACAGGCACACCAGGCAGGCACAGCAGAACGTATCTATGAGGTTTAAGCCAAATTTGAACAGGAGGCTTCTAGAGCTTTTGAAAATCCACCAAAATTAGTGAGCCAACAGTGGTCCTTAAATGACTTGCGTACTGCTGCATAAGAAAGTATACCAAAACATTATGGCTCAAAACAACATTTATTTCCTCACAGTTTCTGTGGGTCAGAAACCAGGGACTCTCACAGGGCTGCAATCAAGGTGTTGACCGGGGCTGCAGTCACATCTGAAGGCTCCATGGGGGAAGGATCTGCTTCCAAGCTTGCTCAGGCGGTCGTTGGCAGGACTGTGTTCCTCACAAGCTGTTGGATTGAGATTCTTGGTTTCAGTGAAGGCCTCAGTCTCTCACTGTTTGTTGGCCAGACCCTGGCATGGGGACCTCTCCATGGTGTCGATCACAACACGGGAGCTGGCTTCATCAGAAAAAGCAAGCCAGACCGGCAGACAGAGAGAGAGAGAGAGAGAGAGAGAGAGTTGTGACCAAGACAGATACGATAGTCTTTTGTGACCCAATCTTAAAAGGGACAACCCATGGCTTTTGTCAGACTCTATTCATTAGAAGCAAGTGGCTGGTGCAGCACACTCAAGGAGAGACAAGCACCATTAGGGTCC
>NW_027527518.1:83904-86123 GCF_008692635.1 Crocuta crocuta | reverse complement strand
GGATGCTGCTACCATCACTACGTGGGGATTCTGTGTTGTGTTTATGCTGTGTTAGAAAGGGCCCAATAAGGGGAGGGGGTGCCCCAAGCATGGAAGAAATATTAGAATCCAGGAGTCCTGAAAGAAGATTCCTGGTGTTAGAGAGAAAATTAGTAAGTCCAGCAGATGGCACCCTTCACTATGAGCTGGCACCTACTCCCTTGAGAACAGCATCTCCTGGCACAGCCTTCCCTGGAAATAAAGAGAGTTAAGCAGCCAAGTAAATATTCTTATTAATAGGGGCGATGCGATATACCTATTGATGATCATCTTTCAAAGAAAAATAATACAATTCTGCTACAATTCAAATGGGTTTCTGTGATCGTCTTTTTAAAATTTTTTTGCAGATTTTGGCATGTATGGTGACAAATTATATCATAATGTCATGTAAAGTTTTTGCATGTAAGCCAGGATGTGACTACTACTAAGTGAGCAGTCTTTTTAAACTAAAAGTACCTCAATTCGGCATCACGACTGAGAAGTTCAACATCGTGTGGCTGTTTGTGCCGAACAAAATACTGTACTTTCAGAAAAATGGCCATACCGTGAGGTAACTTTTAAACCTTTCTTCACAAGGGAAAAATCTCTGGGTGATTATAAATATTTAGGGTCATCCAGCAGTGATTTTCAATCTATAGTATGTGACTTACTAGTGCATCAGAAGGGACTTCCTGTGGGGGCTGAGCAGTCTTCTAGGTAGTTAATTTGAAAACTACATGTGGAGTGCTCGTCCTCTATCTCTCTCTTGTCCCATGTTCTCCAGGGACTCGTGCTGAGCAGCGAACAGCAACAACATGGCCTCTCTGCATAAAACTACCCCAGGAAGCCAGTGGTCCCCAACAGAGACAGAGGCAGTCAAGCAACCCCCACCCCACTCCAGCCCGATAATCCTTGAAACAAACTTGGGATCAGACCAAGCATCACAGCCATACCAGCAGGAATTCTCAAAAACAAAAACACAAACCTGCAAAACTCAGAGAACGTTTGAGAGAATCCACTGCCATGAAAGATGGGCTCCAAGCTCTCAACCAACACAAGAAATACGAGAGTTACCTCCGATATTTATGGAGGAATAGTTGTGTGTGCGTGTGTGTGTCTTCTTCCCACTCCACTTTGAGGAGCCTGAAACATCTCCAAGCTGAGATAATAGGAGGCTTTTTTTAAATGTAATTAAAAGCTAAGAAGGAGTCATGAGCTCTTTCAGCATAATTAGGTTCAAAATATAAGCAATAGGAGGTTATAGTCCACAGAAATGTCTGATTGGTTTGTAGCTATTTCTCCCAAGGGTCACCTCACCGCAACGAACTCTTCCACTGTCTACTTCCGCCTGCAGGACCTAAAGCTTTCTCCTCGTCCATCCAAGAGGGGAACTGCATGGAGTACAGTATACCTGACAGCCAATAACAGAGGTAATAAAAAGATCAAGGGATGTGGGAAAGAAGCAAAGATGTTGAAATGGTTCAAGGAAGTTGCTCTCTACTTGCGGCAGAAGCGGACGCAGGCACACAAGACAGGTGAATGGATGAGGAGAACCCACCAAGTTCTTCTTTAGACTCCGCACACAGCTTGGATTGTGAAGTAAAGAATTAATTTTGTGTGTCTGATTTGCTGAGGTGTGGGTACGCTCCATCATTTCTCTCTCCAGTTACTCACAGGTTTGCTTTCTCCTAAGTGGAAGACAAAAAAGAGAGGAAAAGGTCATGTGTGGGGTAGCCATTGACCATCCCATCCCTTCCCCAACAGAGCACAAGTCTTTAAGCCCAGACTGCATTTTGAGGCACTCTGAGCCATCTTGGTGTTTTAAGGTGTGCTATTCAGCTGGACTTCAGATTAAACCTTTTGTGTTAACCTTGAACAAGAAAACATTCTCACCATAAATGTCAGACTATCAAAACAGGGATGTTAAAGAACAGGAGGTGCCCAGACACAACTCTGACGTTCACCCCAGATAGCCCAAGGGGGGTGGACAGAAATTGTGAGACAGAGCGGCAAACTTGGGGGAGAATATGCCGTTGCAACTGCACGTATTAGAGAAAAACCAAATGTATGCAGCATTCTGTAAGTCTACCAAATTAAGCAAGTCTGAGTTGTAAATCAGGCATCACTTAAAACATGACCTCCACAGACAAAGAAAGAGAAGTTGCTCCTGGGTGGGCACAGAAGTCTTGTGACCAACACCA
>NW_027527518.1:81972-83825 GCF_008692635.1 Crocuta crocuta | reverse complement strand
CCACCACCACCCCCGCCCCCCACTAAGCTCCACCGGTACCAGTAGCCCCCTGGGACTTTGCAGCCTCTGTGAAGCTGGTGATAATGGAGGCTTTAAAGTCACTGATATAGAATACTTGCTACCAGGAATGTGGTCAGTTGGCAAGAAGGATTTCTTAAGGGTCTAGATCAGAAGACTTTGATCTGTGGTTAGAGATGCCAGTGAAATGGGACAAGAGCAGAAGCCACAAGAGCAGAGCAACTGTGAAGTGACTCCCACGTTAAGGTCGTTCATGGACTCTAGGTCACCAAATTGTTTTTCTGTTTGCTTTCGAGAGAACAGCAGAATGGAATGGCCGCAATCCATAGGCCCAACTGATTAGTACGTGTTGGTGAGCAGGGGGACAGGGCACCGCCTACTTCTCCAGACCGCGACAGCAGGTACCTCCTGGGCGAGAAGACGGCAAGGCTGGAAGGGCCCGGAGCACCAGGAGCAGAGCTTCCCAACCTTGACCACACACTGAGTCACCGAGCGGGCTTTCAGAAAATACCAGAGCCTTGACTCCTCCCTCAGAGATGTACATTCTGCTGGCCTGGGCTGAGTCCCGTGCAGAGACACTTTTTCAGATGATTCCCGGGGAGCCTGATGCGTAGCTGGAGTTGAGAAGCTCTGACCCAGATTAAAAGCCCGTAACCCTAACGTATCGTCAAGGTTTATTCAGCCATGTTAGTCTTCAGCACAATCTTCAGAATTCTCACCGTCGGTGAAGCTAATCTGAGGAAGAGAAAAGGTCATCCTATCTGTTCTCCAAAAGCAAGATTAAATGGTCTAGCTCCCACTGAAGAGAAGGTGCAGATCTAGGGGAGAGAAGTGATCCAAAATACAAAAGTGGACCTGAGGTCAGTCAGATCGGGGGGCAGGGGGGTAGATGAAAGCAGGATCCAAAGCCTGAGGAGGGCCCCCTCCCAAAAGTTCAGCTGGGAGACTGCACGCACTAATTTGACTTCAGCTGAAGAGGATGAATCATGAAGGGACTTGCAGTGAGTTTTAAGCCACCCACACCCTAGCGTTTGGGAAACCCAGACAAATGTAGATGAAACTTGAAATGCTACCTCCAGACATTGGGAGGATCTTATGGCCTGGGTTTGTTTCAAGTTGTTAAGGAAGACCGCCAGCAGCAAGCAGCCAGCAAGTATACAGATATCTCCTTGGTGAACATCTTCTTGTTTTCACACGATATAGGGCAGAAACGGGGGTGTGTGCCCCTCTCTGGCTCTGAGATATGTGACAAAAAATCATGTTGAACTTGGGGCAACTGGGTGGCTCAGTCGGTTGAGCTTCCAACTTTGGCTCAGGTCATGATCTCACAGTTCATGGGTTTGAGCCCCACGTGGCTCTGTGCTGACAGGNACGTGCATGCCTCCCTCTTTCTCTCTCTCTCAGAAATTATAAATGAGTAAACTTAAAAAAAGAAAAAGAAACCATGATGACCTCAGTCAGGCTCTGCCTGGCCTCGCCTCCACAAGGCCACAAAAGTAGTTAAACACCCGGCAGCAGGAGAAGGAGTGAGACTGAACTGGAGAAGTATTCTTTGGGTGCCACTATCAAATACTGGGATTCTCTCTACAGAAACTTTCAAATACTTCCTCGGGAAAAGTCTTAACAGGGACAACAATTGTATAGCATGAGCACTCATGGTCCTGTCTCACTATGTTCAATTTCTAAGGAGAAAGAGTCTTTTCCACGTCGCAGCTCTTGGGCTTTCCTTTGTTGCAGAAAATCCACAGGTAATTGCACACAGAGATTTTAAAACATATAAAGAAAACAGAGATTCCAATTTGGAAGAAGAAGAACAAAGGGGGGGGGGGATAAGA
>NW_027527518.1:81087-81664 GCF_008692635.1 Crocuta crocuta | reverse complement strand
GGGGAGACAGCAGTAGGGAGGAGGAGGAATATTTAAGATGTTAGGTAGGCATTAAAAATGCATTTCCTCTTTGGTTTTTCTCAAGAGACCAAGTAAAGCTGTAAATTACTCATCATGAATGTTGGCTGCTGACCTAGAATTCTTTGGATAGATGCCTTGCAATAAATGGATCACATAAAGTCCTGCAAATTAAAATGATTAAGAGTAGATGTAGCACACAGAAAATGACTTAGAATTAATTATTAATATTAGGAGAAAGATTAGAGAGGTTATCACATTCATAAAACAAAAATTGGCTGTTAAGAAACAAACCAATTAAGGATTGGAAAATAAAAAATGAGTATCAAAAAACACTCTAGCTGAAGAACATGTTTTTCTGAGTGATTTTCTCAGAACACAGTGCAAAAGAGGAACAAAAGAGGTAAAAATGTGAAAGAAAAGTTAAGTGATTGAGGACAAATTTAGAAGTATCAGCAGCGATCTAATGAAAATTCCAGAATAGCTAAAGGGAATCAAGGGGAGAATATAACAAAAGAAATGAGATGAAAATCCCCCAGATGTGAAAAAGAGACACTAG
>NW_027527518.1:80581-80920 GCF_008692635.1 Crocuta crocuta | reverse complement strand
TCAAAACACTGAGAATAAAGAAAAAATCCTTTAAATTCCCACAGAGGAAAAACATACAGCCTTCAAAAGAATTGGAAGAGCATTCTTGTCAGATTTTCCTCACTGCCTCCAATTCTGTAAGAAAGGAAATAATATAGCTTCAACTATCAAGAGTGAGAACTGAATAGACATATTCAGACAGGCAAGGACTCAAAGTTTACTCTCCCAAACCCTTTTCGGGGATTTTGACGAAGTGTTCCAGCATGTGACTGGATGAGCCTAGAAAGAGAAAGACATGATGGTAAAGAAACGGTAATCAGGAAAACAAGTAGAAATAATTCAAGGACAGAAGCACACAAA
>NW_027527518.1:77943-80105 GCF_008692635.1 Crocuta crocuta | reverse complement strand
AGTGAGAATTAAGACTAAACAGGAAATTACGTTTAGGGAAGAGAATGCAGATTTCAAACACCTTGATGAAGTACAATAAAGTAACTCATAAAAAACGGAATGTACATTTTCTCTTTCTGGTAATAGTAGATTAGTTTTGTTGCCTACAAACTCTTTCACAAAATACAAGCAGAAACACCGGGTTAGATATTTTTCGAAATCTGTTTGAAGGTATCAGAGCCAATGCAATGCGGACTTGAGAGCCAAGATAAAACAGAGATGAGAAACATACAAAGATGAGACCAACATTCGCTGCTGACTTCTTTTCCCCTCCAGGCCTTACTGATTCTAAAAAAGCAGCTGAAAGGCTGAGAAGCTTAGCAAAAGCAATGACTCATAGATTGAGCGATGCTTCCCATAGTCTCAAAGGGACAGAGGGGAAATTAAAGAGTTTAGGGTCCACTAAGGAAAAGGGACACTGAAAAACACTCCATGTTTTCAGCTGAAATCTCTGAAGGGCCATATATTAGGAATAAGAATGAATCAGAAATGAATAAGCCCTCAAAAAGACTTATTCCCAGCTTCAAATCAGTTTAATCCCTGATTACATTAAGGAGAATTGCCTCTCTTTCAGCTTCCAGCCTGAAGCTAAAATAAACCTATTCTGTAAGAAAATACCTCTACAATGAATTAAATTATCTCTATAATTTTTCATACGCAATGTCAAACATTCCATCAAAAATTATTAGAAGGATTCTGGCCAAGATGGAGTAAGGGGATTGAGTTTGCCTTCCTCTCTGAAACAACCAAAAGATGAGGGGGGAAAAAAAACAAAGGAAAAACTAGGTTACAAGACACTGAACTTCAGACAACAAATGACAGCGACAGGGAGAACTGAGAAACAAGGTGATCGCTAGGATTGCCCCACGTTACCACCTTAAGTTTCGAGCTCACGGTGCAGGGAAGGAGAATTCAGGCACAGCCTGGCAACCTCCCCCAAGTTGAAAAGACAGAGCCAGAAACCTAGGGAGATCAAAATGGCGAGAATCTGCAGGAATGAGTTTCGGAGAGGAAGAAACTGAAAAGACTGAGAACTCCAGCTAGAGCCCCCTTGAGGATTCAGCAGCGTGCTAATCAGCACAAAGCATGTTAGCAAGCTGCCCAAAGCCAGGGAAAAAGCTAAATGAAGAGGGACAGTACTTAAGCTTACACAAGGCCAACAATACTGCGTGTTCCCACTAACCAGACTGGACAACCTCAAAATTCACAGTAAATTTGGCAGAACACTCAGAAGAATCTTGGGTCAGTTGTGGAGATAATTAACCCTAGACTAAACACTGTTCTGGTCCTGTCTAACAAATCCTAAAAGCAAGACCTGAAAGGATCAAATTGTTTCCAAGTGACTTAACAGTGTCACAGAATAAAACTCAAGAATGTTTATAGGAATACAGAGTTATCCAGCATTCAACAAGGTAAAATTCACAACGTCTGGTGTCCAATTAAAAAATTACTAGGCATGCAAAGAGACNGACTTTTAACACTATTTCATATGATCAAAAAGTTAAGACATGGAAGATATATTTTTAAAAGACCCAAATTAAGCTTCAAGAGATGAAAACTACAATGTCTGAGATGAAAATACACTGGATAGGATTAATAACAGATTAATAATAGCCCCAAATCTTCCAAATATGATGAAAACTATAAATTCACAGACCCAGGAAGCTCAATGACTCCCAGGCACAAAATAACATGAAGAAAACCATTACAAGAAACATCATAATCATACTGCTCAAAACCAGTGATAGAGAGAAAATCTTAGAAACAGCAGATAATTAAAACACATGTTACACAGCATATTTCTCTTTGGAACAATGCAAGCAAGAAGACAGCGAAGAAACATCTTTAGCATATTAAAAGAATAAGAGTCCACCTAGAATTCTATGCCAAGTGAAAATTTTTCAAAAATGAAGGGAAATAAAGACTTTTCCAAACTTGCAAATGCTGAAAGAAGTCATCACACAGTAGGGAAAGGAGAGGCTCTCCCTAAGTGGTGGTGGGAAAACTGGATCCTAAAGAGCTACCTGCACTCCACAGTCACCGCAGCAGTACTCACAATAGTCAAGATATGGAAACAACCTAAGTGCCTGTAATTAATTAATAGATGAAGAAATTGTGGCACC
>NW_027527518.1:77391-77611 GCF_008692635.1 Crocuta crocuta | reverse complement strand
TGGATAAGGGTAGAGGACATTATGCTAAGTGAAATAAGCCAGACACAGACAAACAAATTCTGCATGATCTCACTTACATGTGTAATCTAAAAGAGTTGGACTCATAAAAAGAGAGTAGGATGGTGGTTGTCAGGGGCTGAGGGGTGAAGGAAATAGGAAGATTTTGGTCATAGGATACAAAGTTTCAGTTATGTAGAATGAATAATTTTGGAATATTTAA
>NW_027527518.1:76152-77221 GCF_008692635.1 Crocuta crocuta | reverse complement strand
ATACTGTATTGGGGTGTTGAGCCTAGGTGGTTCAGTCAGTTAAGCATCTGACTCTTGACCTCAGCTCAGGTCTTGATCTCAGGGTTGTAGTTCAAGCCCCACGTTGGGCTCCACACTGGATGTGGAGCCTACTTAGCGTGGAGCCCACTTTAAAAAAAATACTGTATCGAATACTTGAACTTTCCTAAGATAGTAGATCTTAAGTGTTTTCACCACACACGCAAAAAGGTAACTGTGTGAGGTGATGGATGTGTTAATTAGCTTGACTGTGGTAATCATTTCATAATGTACATCTAGAACAAAACATTACATTTTAAACCTTAAATATGTATAATCTTTATTTGTCAGTTATACCTCAATAAACCTGGGGGGTGGGGAACAAAGAACAGATGGGACAAACAGAAAACTAGAAAAAGATACAGACTTAAACCTACTCATACCAATATGCACATTGAATGTAAATGGTCTAAACACGCCAATTAAAAGGAAGAGATTTTCTGTTTAGATTACCAACAAGACCCAACTATATGTTGCCTATAAGAAACAGAACTTAAGATATACCATTTTTATACTAATAAGAAAGCTGGAATGGCTATATTTATTTCAGACAAAGCCTATTTCAGAACAAAGGCCATTATGAAGAACAAAGAAGAGAATTTCATAATGATAGAGGGGCGAGTTAATCAAAATGGCATGAAAATCCTAAACATTTATGCATCTAATAACAGAACTCCAAAATATATGAAGCAAAAACTAATAACTACGAGGAGAAAAAGACAAATCCACAAATGTGGTCAGTAATTTCAATACCCCTCTCAAAAATGTATAGAAGTAGGCAGAAAGTCAGGAAGGATATGGAAAACTTGAACAAAACCACCAACCACCTAGAGCTAATTAATTGACATTTACAGGTCACTCCCCCAACAACAGCAGAACACACATTCTTTTCAAATATTTGGTAATTAAACAACACACTTCTCATGGGGGAGGGCACTTGTGGGGATGAGCACTGGGTGTTTTATGGAAACCAACTTGACAATAAACTATTTAAGAAAAAAAAAAAAAGAAA
>NW_027527518.1:75083-76015 GCF_008692635.1 Crocuta crocuta | reverse complement strand
AAAAAAAGAAAGGTAACATACCAAAAAAAAAAAAAACCCACACACTTCTATATAACTCATGGGTCAATAAATAAATCAATGATGGAGGCATCATTTGGTTAAGCATCCAGTGATGGGTGGCTTATTTGGTTAAGCATCTGCTCAGGTCATGATCTCATGGTTTGTGGGTTTGGGCCCTGTGTCGTTTCTGTGTTGACAGCTTGGAGCCTGGAGCCTATTTTGAGTTCTGTGTCTCCCTCTCTCTCTGTCCTTCCCCGGCTCGTGCTCTGTCTCTCTCTCTCAAAAGTAAATAAACATTAAAAAAAATTTTTTTGGAGAAATCAATGGGCCACCAGGGTGACTCAGTAGACTCAGCATTCGACTCTTGATTTCAGCTTAGGTCATGATCCCAGTGTTGTGGGATCAAGCTTTAGATCAGACTCCTTGCTGAGCATGGAGCCTGCTTAAAAATCTCTCCTCCTCTCCCTGTGCCCCTCTCCCCCAAGCTCTCCCTCTAAAAAAATAATAAATAAATGATGAAATTAAAAATTAAACTGAACTAAATGAAAAAAGAAGCACAGCATTTCAAAATCTGTAAGATGATACTAAAATACCATTTTTAAATATAATTTATTGTCAAATTGGTTTCCATACGACACCCAGGGCTCATCCCAACAAGTGCCCTCCTCAATGTCCANCCTTCCAGTTCCATCCACGTTGCTGCAAATGGCCAGATTTCATTCTTTCTCGTTGCCAAGTAGTATTCCATTGTATAGATAACTAAAATAGTATTAAGAGAAGAAATGTCCAGGACTAAACGCCCAAATTAGAAAAGAAGTAGGACTCAAATAAATGACTTCAGCGTCAACCTTAAGAAATGAGAAAAAGTGGGGCACCTCGCTGGCTCAGTCGGCAGAGCATACGACTTCTGATCTCAGGGTTAAAGACTGAGT
>NW_027527518.1:68277-74714 GCF_008692635.1 Crocuta crocuta | reverse complement strand
GCCGATCTTTGGAGAATTCTAATAAATCTGATAAACCACTAGCCAAGCTAATCACGGGAAAGAAAAAGAAATCGTCACAAGATATGAAAACCACAAACCAACATCCGTCACGAACATAGATACCAAGATACTCACCATCCCTCAAACCAACTGCTCCTCCCCACGTCTCTGCCATTGCTCATGCACCACCACTCAAGTCGTCCTCAAATCCCATTTTCCACTTCTCTTTGTCTCTGCTTCCACGTGCAATCAATCAACTTGCCTTCAATTTTCCTTCCCCACTCCGTGGTTTCAAGGCTGTCCCTGCTTTCCCTTCTACCATTCCTGCTGTAGCTCAGGTCCTTCCTATCTCACAGCTGGGCTCTTGCAGTAGCCTTGAACGGCATCCCCACCTGAGCCCAGTCGACTCGGAACACCTGTACACTGGTGCAAACCAGCTCGACCTTCCAAGTGCACCATTTTTGCCGCCACCTTGAACTAAGTGCCTTATGTCAACAAGCCCTAACCACAGTGTATTGTACATAATCAGCACTCAAACATTATTTACTGAACGAAATGAACAGTGAGTTCCTCAGGGCAGGGGCCATGGTGCTGTTTACCAATGGATACTCATGATCCAGCACTCAATAAATGCTGGAGTGATTGAATAAACAAAAGTATGCCACTTACCTACTCAAAACTTTTCAAGGGCTCCCTCTCCCTATTGAATCAATGTTCAAACTGCTAGTCTGGCATTCACAACACTTTATAAAATATTTCTGTATTAGTCAGGGCTCTTTATGTTTTTAGAGATTAAAAATCCAATTCTAAAGAATTTACACATAAAAAAGGGAATTTATTGGGATGCCTCGGTGGCTCAGTCTGTAAAGCGTCCAACTTCGGCTCAGGTCAGGATCTCGCAATTTGTGAGTTCAAGCCCCACATCAGGCTCTCTGATGTCAGCATAAAGCCTGCTTCAGATCCTCTGTCCCCCTCTCTTTGCCCCTCCGATACTTGTGTGCGTGTGCGTGTGCTCTCTCTTTCTCTCCTGCTCTCTCAAAAATAAACATTTTTTAAAAAGTAGGTTTATTGGCTTGTACAACTAGAAAGTCCGAATATCAAGAATAGGATCAATTGAGCTACTGGGTTCACAGTGAGCTGTGGCATCCCAAGATGTCTGAGGCAAGATCTTGGGGGAAAGTCTGCACAAAGTTAAGTGGAGGCTGAAGAAGCAGAGAGGATGGGAAGCAGCGGGGAGTAACTGATAAAGTGCTTGGGGCAAATCCTGGAGTCTGCAGTCCTGAGTCATTTGTGTGAACAGAGCAGGTCCACTCAAAGCAGCTTCAGTGGGTAATCCCCTGATGGGTGTTAAGGTCTAAAGGCCAGGACTGCTCAACGTGGAGGGGCGGCGGGGAGGGAGATGCCTAGAAATGCTACACGGGCCGTGCAATTAGTCAGGAACTTCTGCCCGGTAAGAAAGACATTTTCACCTGATGATACATACCCGTCTCTCTACCCAAGTGAAAATTATTTCCTTCCTGTCCAAGAAGAACATCAGGGTGGCTGACAGCCCCGGATAACTTACACACTCATGCACCCGCGCCAGAGGATTGCTTCCTGTGCCTCTCACTGCTAGGATTTCCTAGTTGTTTCCCTTTGTCAATAACGTGGGATTTCCCCAAATTTCAGAAAAGAGCTGATGCAAGTCAGTCATATTTTGTTTGGAAATATATGTGTCCCCAGGACCCAAAGCTAGACTCTGGGGTTAGAAAACCAAAGCAATGATGTTAACTGTAAACACCCCAGGAGTTTCTTTAGAAATATGACGGGATACTGCAGTTCGAAAGAAAATTCTAAACAAAAATTTGGTAAACTGAATCCAACAATATGTAACAAGGAAAGGCCATCTACAAAAACTCCACAGCTAAAATATTATTACCAAAAGACTGAATGCTTTTTCCCAAAGAGCTGACAAAGGCAAAGATCTCCAAGAAGGCAACAAAAAGAAATTTTGTAAGATGGGGATGTAACAAGTAAAAACATGTCACAGACGATAGATATGATTGTCAATGTAGAAAATCCCAATGAATAAACAACAAAAAACTCCTAGAATCAGCATATTTATAAACGTTGCAAGATTCAAGGTCAAGACACAAAAGTATTGTATTTCTGCATGATAATAATGAACAATTACTGGGAGTAGAATTAAAAACACAGTATCACAACGATAACTCCCAAATTAAATTTTTAGGTATAAATCTAACAAAACATGTACACAGGATTACGTACGCTAAAAATTACAAAATGCCAACAAAAGAAATTTTAAATAAATGGAGAGACAGGCCATATTCTTGGATTAGAGGACTCAATAAAACTAAGATGGCAATTCTCATCAAATTGATCTACAGATCAATTCCAAGAAAATCCCCACAGAAATTTTTGAAGATAGACAACCTTTTTCTAAAATTTATATGGAGGGGGCGCCTGGGTGGCTCAGTCGGTTGGGCGTCCAAACCGTGATTTCGGTTCACCTCATGATCTCACAGTTCATGGGAGATTGGGCTCTGTGCTGACAGCACAGGGCCTGCTTAGGATTCTCTCTCTCCCCCTCTCTGTGCCCCTTCCCTGCTTGTGTTCGTTCTCTAAATAAATAAATAAACAAAAACATTTCATAAAATAAAGTAAAATTCGTAAGGAAATGCAAAGGAACCAGAACAGTCCAAACAATTTTGAAATACAGTTGGAGGACTCAAGCTACCCAATTGTAAGGCTTATAAAGCTACAGAAATCAAGACAATATGGTATTGGAGAGAGAAGAGATACAGAGATCAATGGAACAGAATTGACAGTCTAGAAAGAGAACTATATAAATAAACATCACGCCTTGTGCAAAAATTAACTCAAAATGGATCATAAATCTAAATGGAAATTGTAAAACCATAAACAAAACAGGAGCAAAATTGTCCTGACCTAGGGGTAGACAGAGTTCTTAGGTATGATACCNTAGGTATGACACCAAAACCATAAGCTATAAAAAGAAAAAAACCTGAAATATTGGACTTTATAAAAAATTTAAAACTTCTGATCTGCAAAAGGTGATGTTAATACAATCAAAAGATAAGCTAGAGACCAGAAGAAAATTTCTGAAAGTCACACGCCCAACAAAGGTGCTATATACAGATATATAAAGAAACTCAGAACTCAACAGTAAGAAACCAACAATTCCATTAAAAACGGGCAAAATGCATTAACTGACACTAAAATAAAGACATATGGATAGTAGACATATTGTAAAATTCCATTTCTTTGAGATGACCAGAAGTAGACTAGTGGCTGCCAGAGGCTGGGGCAGAGGGGGCTCTGGAGCGACTGCTGATGGGGGACTCACTTTTGGAGAGAGAACATAAACTAACCTCATGGTGATGGCTGCACAACCCTTTCATGACACTGAAAGTACTGAGGTGTATACTTTTTTTGAGAGAAAGAGAAAGAGAGGGCACAAGTGAGTGAGAGGCAGAGAGAGAGAGGGAGAGAGAGAAATTGAGAAGTGGGACTCACCCGAAGTGGGGTTCAAGTTCACCCAATGTGGGACTCGAACTCATGATCCATAAGATCACGACCTGAGCCGACGTCAGAGGCTTAACCCACTGAGCCACCCAGGCGCCTCTGAACTGTATACTTTACATGGCTAGATTTTATGGTATGTGAATTATATTTCAATAAAGATGTTTTTAGAAAAAGGTGTGGTATATTTGCAGAAAAAGACAAAGACAAATGACAAGAACAGACAACAGACAACGACAACGAAACCGAGAAACAGGCCTGCAGATGTAGGAATATTGTCTTCCACATATTAGAGGGCTGGCTCTGCAAGGCAGTGAGCAGAGCAGTGGTTTTTTGATAGAGTTCAACTTGTACCAGTTTGAAACTGAAAAACCTTACATGGGCTGCCTCACTCCTACATATCCTAAAACCAACTTGTGGATTACAGGCTTGAGTAAGAAAAGTCAAACTATAGAGCTTTGAGAAGGTAACCTGAGAGACTATCTTCTTTATAGTAGGGAAGGGAAGTCTTTCCTAAGACACATAAAGCACTAATAATAATTAAAATAGCTCAGTTTTACTACTTTATTTTTTTTAAGATTTCATTTTTAAGTAATCTCTATCCCTAACATGGGGCTCAAACTCACAACCCCGAGATCCAGAGTCTCATGCCCCACCAACTGAGCCAGCCAGGCACCCCTCAGTTCTACTACTTTAAAAAAACTGGGGGGTGCCTGAGGGGCTCAGTTGGCTGAGCATCCAACTCTTGATTTCAGCTCAGATCATGGTCCCATGGTTTGTGAGTTCAAGCCCCATATCTATGATCACAGAGCCTGCTTGGGTCTCTCTCTCTCTCTCTCTCTCTCTCTCTCTCTCTCTGCTCCTCCCTGCCATTCTCCCTCTCTGTCTCTCAAAATAAATAAACTTAAAAAAAAATTTAAGTGAAGAACTGTTCTTCAAGAAACACAGTAGAAAGAGTTAAAAGGCAAGCCACAGATCAAGAGAAAGATATTTGCAAGGATTGTTAAATATCAAGGACTAATACTAAGAATATATAAAGGATGTTTGTGAATCAACAAGGAAAAGGCAAACAATCCAACAGAAAATGTTCAAAAAAAGATCCCTATCCAGGCAGATCACAAAAGAGGAAACATAGATAATCAATAAACATATGAGAAGATACTCCATATTATTCCTTATTAGGGATATGCTAATTAAAGCCTCAATGAAAAATTTTTTAACATGTACAAAATTCACACAACTGAAGCCTGAAACTANTCAAAGCCTGATGCAGGCCTCCAAATGACAAACCTTGAGATCATGACTTGAGCCAAAATCAAAAGCCAGATGCTTAACCGACTGAGCCACCCAGGCGCCCCAGGGGGGGCGACAGAATCTTAAGCAATCTCCGTGCTCAGCTTGGGGCCCCAACACGGGGCTGGATCCCATGACCCTGGGATCATGACCTGAGCCAAAATCAAGAGTCGGAGGCTCAACTGGCTGAGCCACCCTGGCGCCCCAATAATACTCTCCTTCTTGCTAGCTTAACAAGACTTAAAGCATTCCAGGAAGGAAAGATATGGGGAATGCTTAGCCAGCACTAACTATATGCTCAGCATTAAGTTAAGACTTTTTCACATGCTTCTTTGAAGTTGAGGGAAAAGGGGTGTCCAGAATGTTGTCATTCTATGACAGGAAACTTCTGGCTGAAGTCCCTTCTACCAAAGAGACATATCTCAGAAGCACTCTTACTCCATCAGGACAGGCTACACATTTACAAATATTACCATTCTCTGGCTTCTTTCTTCAAGAGACATTGATTTCCAACATTTCATTTCTTCAGTACAATCACGATCACACAGGGGTGTGAGAATAAAGAGATTTTTCTCGTCAGTGCCATTCTATGATGATGAGACAAATCCAGGAGATCTTGTACGTGTATTATAGGAATGCTCCAAGAAGCAAGATGCCGATCAGAGAAGTAATAAATACAAACATAAGAAAATTCCCGTCAGCTGAATAGGGACCCGAGTCATCTGGAAGAAAGGGCTCAACAAATAAACTCCAGACATGGTTAGAAAACACATGTGTGCACGCACACACAAATGACAGATCCTGGTGAACTTTCTGAATTCCAAAGATAAAAAAATCATATACCCTTCAGGCAACAAAGGAACAGGCAACATACAGACGACGACGACTACACCAGCATAGACTTCTCAGAACACTGAAGGTGGAAAACAGTGAAACATCTATGAACTCTCAGAGGAAAGGGGCCGTGACCTCAAGTTCTAACCTCTCAACTCAGATATCATTTGTTAAGGCAAAGGAGGTATTTTGGGGTAGTCAAGGCCTCAGAAAGAATATACACCCACATAGCCGACATGAGGGAACGAACATGAAGACACATCAATCAAACGACAATTTATTCAGCACAGAGATGTCAAATGGGGAAAGATAAAATGACTAAGAAACATCAGTAACAATAAATCCTGTGATGTACACTTACATCTAAGTAGATTATGAAAACATGACTGAGATTTGTAATGTAAGAGATAAGAAAAGACTGCTGAAATAGAAAACAGCAGATAAAACAGAATTCAAGATCAAATATGTTAGAGCAGACAAAAATGAGGTTCTGTAAAAGGCACAATCATGAAGATTACATGTATGTAATAAAAATCTACATAGACACCAAATACATAAATACATAAAGTAAAACTTGGATATACAAAGAAACTGCATAAAACACTACCCTTATGGGGGTAGATTTTAATATTTTTTCAAAACTTAAAAAATTGAGTAGTCAAAAATTAGCAAGGATATAGAGGATTTGAAAATACAATCAACAAGCTCAATTTTATTTCTAAATTTATACCAGATATGGAAAAGTAAACTGTGTACTAATACATCTG
>NW_027527518.1:63718-68132 GCF_008692635.1 Crocuta crocuta | reverse complement strand
TATGCCTCACCCAAAAAGAAAACTTGAAACATTCCCCAAAAATGTAGAGGATATACATACCATACTTTGAACCCAAATCAATACTAGAGATCAACACTAAAGAAATTAATAAAATCTTTTGCTATTTAGAAGTTAAACACTATTGTAAAGAGGAAATCAAAACTGACATGTAGAACTATCTAGGAAATTATGAAAAAGAACAACTAATATGCAATGGGACACAGCTAAAGTCATATAAATAAATGAAACGCACAGCTTTCAAGCAGTTCATGTGATAAGCAATGAAAATAAATGAAATATGAAACATGAGACATTTTAACTAGATAACAAAATAAACCAGAAGAAAATAGGACTAATAACAGTCCAAGAGGAGATTAAATAGAAAACCAAAACATACAAGGAATAAACAAAATTAAGAGCCATTTCTTTGATAATATCTGTAAGTAGCTAAAACTCTGAAAACCTGTTTAAAGTAAACAGAGAAAGGGCACGTGGCCGGCTCTGTCAGTGGAGCGTGTGACTCTTGATCTCGGGGTTGTGAGTACGAGCCCCACATTGGATGTAAAGATAACTTAAAAATGAAATCTTTAAAAAAAATACAGAAAACAAAATATACAACATTCGGCGTGCAAAAGGAGATAAAACCAGAAGGGCAAGAGAATAAAATGATTGTAAGAGAATATTGTGTATGTCTTCAGGGTAATAAATTGAAAATCTAGAAGACTAGTTCTCAACCCTGGCTACACGTTGTAATCAGCGGACAAGCTTGGAAAATGGCTGCTGCCTGAGCTCCACTCCCAGAGATTCTAATTTAGTTGGTCTGGGGTGTGGCCTGGGCACAGGGAAGACAAAGGCTGTGCCATGTGATTCTGATGTTCAACCAAAATCTAGAACCACTAAGTCCTTACAGNGGCATCTCCCATGTAATGTGTATGCATGTTAATACATGAGATGTACTGATCTAGAGGAAATGGACAATTCCCAAGGGAAATACAGACACTAACATTTATTGAAGAAGAAAAGCTGATGGATTCACTAATTAACTAATGGAGAAGAGATCAGAAAAGTAAAGACCTACCATTTATAACGAGGCATCAGACTCAAATGCTATCACAATGGAGTTTTAACTAATCCTTAAAAATCAGATAATGCCTCCAATTTTTTTTTTAAATGTTTCATTTATTTCTAGGAGAGAGAGAGACAGCGTGAGCAGGGGAGGGTCAGAAAGAGAGGGAGTCACAGACTGAAACAGGCTCCAGGCTCTGAGCTGGCTGTCAGCACAGAGCCCGACGCGGGGCTCGAACCCACGAACCGCGAGATCATGACCTAAGCGAAAGTCGGACGCTTAACCGACTAAGCCACCCAGGCGCCCCAATGCCTCCAATTTTTAAACCATTCGTAACCATAGAGAAGTTTCCAAGTTCATCTCATGCAGCTAGTATTATATTAACATTCAAACCTGATGACAATAGTACAAAACAAGAAAACACTGCAATTATGAACACAGATAGAAAAATTCTAAATAACATGCTACCCAACTTAAGCAACAGTATATTTAAAGAACAATAAAAATTCCCTAAGTAGGGTACTTTCATTCCAGGAAGTCGAGTATGGTTTAACTTTAAAAAATCTATCAATGTAATTCAGTATACTTAATGACGTAAATAAAAAATGAAAATCGAGTAACTATGTCAATAGGTGGCTAAAAGGCATGCAGTAGTATCAGCCATTCCTAATAAAACCTTAAGTAAAATAATTATGGAAAGAAACTATCTAACCTTGGTAAATGCTACTCTCTGAAACCAACATTATACTAAATGGTTAAATACTGAAGTATTGCCATCCAAAGGAGTAATACAGAAATGACTGCTATACTATCTATTATTCAGCATTGTTTTAGAAGTTCTAGCTATGATAAGATACAAAAAGGAAGTAATTGACATCTTTTCGTGGTGACCGCACACACAGAAATTCAAGAGACTACTAAAGCGCATTTGGAATTGTGATGATAATATGGTAAATTAGCTGGGTGTATAAAAATATATAGGGGCACCTGGGTGGCTCAGTCGGTTGGGCATTCAACTTCCGCTCAGGTCATGATCTCGTGGTTTGTGAGTTTGAGCCCCNAAATATTAGGCGCAATTTAATATTAAAAATTCATGCAATCTGTAGTAAAAAAAATCCCAATAGGTCTTCTAAGGGAAGCTAGGTAAAGTGATCTCAATGTGCCTTTGGCAGAATAAATGTTGACAAAACAGTGAAAAAGAAAAGGACTTGCCTTTTGATATTAAAGTTCAGCACAGAGAGCTGTGAGTAAACCAATATGCCACCGGCACAGGAATAACACACAGATGAGTAAAACAGAACTCATTTCATAAATAGATCCAAGGTTATATATGAACTTGGTACATAAAGCGTCATTTCAGCTCATCGGGGTCAAGGATGACTTACTATAATAATTCACTCTCTGACCAGGAGAAAAGGGAAACTAGGCCCCTTACCAAACAACATATACCAAAATAACTTTAACTGTAGAGAAATCCAAATAAAATTAAAACATCACAAGAAAATCTAGGTGTGTATTTGTAGAAAAGACCTTTGTAAGTAGGACAAGAAACCCCACGAGTCACAAAGGAGGAAAATAAATATNGGACTAAACAGGAAACGGGGCACAGCATTTGAGCAGGTGATTCACAAAACTCACAGGGCCATGTGAAAGTTTTACTTAGCTCCACCAGGAATCAAGTCAAGGCTGACTGAAACAATGATGGCATCTAGGCAGAGATAGGATTTTTGTACCTGTGATATTGGCCCAGATAGCCTCTGTTTGTGAGACTGAAGGGAGAGTCAACAGCCCTGGAAACCTGAACGTCCAGCAAGGATTTCTTTAGCATTTGTTCTGGGTGAACTACAATGAGCAAAACAGACAAAAATCCCTGCACTCCAGGAATTTACATTCTAACCAGAAATCATTTGCTAATATCTAGTAACATTTTAAGGAGCACCTGGGTGGCTCAGTCGGTTAAGCGTCCAACTCTTGACTTCAGCCCAGGTCATGATCTCACAGTTCGTGAGTTCAAGCCCCAGCGTCGGGCTCTGTGCTCACAGTGAGGAGCCTGCTTGGGATTCTCTCTCTCTGCCTCTCTCTGTGCCCCTCCTCCTTCAAATGAATAAATAAACCTAAAAAAAGAGCACATATCCTCTCACTTAGTAATCACATCACGGGGGAATCCATCCTACAGATACTGACACACAAGTATGTAATGATTATTTGCACAAGGAGAATTATTCCAGCATTTTTGTAGTGGCAGAAAACTGGAAACAACCTAAATGGCCATGAAAAGGGTAATGGTTGACCAAATTATGGTGGGTTCAATCTCTGGAAAGCTATTCAGCTATTAAAGAGGATGAAATAGAGTTTGGTCCGCTGTCCGAGAGATGGACATGATATATTAAGTGACGTGCAAAGATATGCAATCTGACTTTGGTCAAAAAATGTGAAATCTCTGCCTCACCTGCTCTCCCAGCTTGCTCAGGCCCCCTTTACGTTATCTATCTTTATACAGGTTTGTATGAGTAAAGAGGGAAGACACACTCTGTTTACTGTGACTGCCAAAAGGAAGCATGAGGGTGGGCTCAAGTTTGTCTTTATACTTATTTTGTATTATACAACACTTGTTACAGTAACATGTATTTTGCAACTGAAAAACCCAATAAAATTAAAACTCAGTACACATATCCTTTAAAAGACAGCATGTGCATCTAGATATGTCTCTTGAGGGAAGTGAAACAAAACAAAAATAAACTAGTGGGACTTGATCATAATGAAAAGCTTCTCAAAAACGAAAAGGCAACCTATAGAATGGAAGATATTTGCAAATGACATATCTGATAAAGGGTTAGTATCCACAATATATAGAGAACTTGTAACAACACCTAAAAAAACAAATAATCCAATTAAAAAGCGGGTAGAAGAAGAAAACCTGGGTGGCTCGGTTGGTTAAGCGTCTGACTTCAGCTCAGGTCATGATCTCATAGTTTATGGGTTCGAGGCCTGCAATGGGCTCTGTGCTGACAGCTCAGGGCCTGGAACCTGCTTCTGATTCTACATCTCCCTCTCTCTCTTCACCTCCCGCACTCATGTTCTTTCTCTTTCAAAGATAAATAAATATTTAAGAACTTTTTAAAAAATAAACNACCCATTCTTCTCAAGCTATTCCAAAAAATAGAAATCGAAGGAAAACTTCCAGACTCATCCTATGAAGCCACCATCACTTTGACTCCCAAGCCCGACAGAGACCCAGAAAAAAACAAAACAAACAAACAAAAAAAACTATAGGCCAATATCCTTGATGAATACAGATGTAAAAATCCTCAACAAGATACTTGCAAATCTAATGCAACAGCACATAAA
>NW_027527518.1:59390-63271 GCF_008692635.1 Crocuta crocuta | reverse complement strand
ATTACAACCAACCCCTCAGAAATACAAACAATTATCATGGAATACTATGAAAAATTATATGCCAACAAACTGGACAACTTAGAAGAAATGGACAAATTCCTAAACACACACTCACTACCGAAACTCACACAGGAAGAGATAGAAAATCTGAACAGACCCATAACTAGTGAAGAAATTGAATCAGTTAACAGAAATCTCCCAACAAATAAGAGCCCTGGACCTGATGGCTTCCCTGGGGAATTCTACCAGACATTTAAATCAGAGTTAATACCCATTCTTCTCAAGCTATTCCAAAAAATAGAAATCGAAGGAAAACTTCCAGACTCATCCTATGAAGCCACCATCACTTTGACTCCCAAGCCCGACAGAGACCCAGAAAAAAACAAAACAAACAAACAAAAAAAACTATAGGCCAATATCCTTGATGAATACAGATGTAAAAATCCTCAACAAGATACTTGCAAATCTAATGCAACAGCACATAAAAAGAATGATCCACCATGATCAAATGGGATTCATTCCTGGGTTACAGAGCTGGTTCAGTATTGGCAAATCAATCAATGTGATACATCACATTAACAAAAGAAAAGATAAAAACCACATGATCCTGTCGATAGATGGTGCAGAAAAATCATTTGACAAGATACAGCATCCCTTCTTAATAAAGACCCTTGAGAAAGTCGGGATTGAAGGAACTTACTGAAACATCATAAAAGCCATCTCTGAAAGGCCCTCAGCTAACATCATCCTCAATGGGGAAAACTGAGAGCTTTCCCCTTGAGATCAGGAACACAACAGANCAAGACAGTATGGTATTGGCACAAAAACAGACACATAGACCAATGGACTAGAATAGAAAACTCGGAATTGGACCCACCAATGTATGGCCAACTAATCTTCGACAAAGCAGGGAAGAGTATCCAATGGACAAAAGACAGCCTCTTTAACAGATGGTGCTGGGAGAACTGGACAATAACATGCAGAAGAATGAATCTAATCACTTACACACCACACACAAAAACAAACTCAAAAATAAAGGGCCTGAATATGAGACAGGACACCATCAAAACCCTAGAGGAGAAAGCAGGAAACAACCTCCTTGACCTCAACCGCAGCAATTTCTTACTTCACACACCCCCAAAGGCAAGGGAATCAAGAGCAAAAATGAACTATTCGGACCTCATCAAGATGAAAAGCTTCTGCACAGCAAAGGAACAATCCATAAAACTAATAGGCAACTGATGGAATGGGAAAAGAGAGTTGCCAATGACATATCAGATAAAGGGCTCGTATCCAAAATCTCTAAGGAAGTCACCAAACTCCACACCTGAAAAACAAATAATCCAGTGAAGAAAAGGGCAGAAGACATGAACAGACACTTCTCCAAAGAGGACATCCAGATGGCCAACAGACACATGAAACGATGCTCAGCATCCCTCATCATCAGGGAAATGCAGAGAAAAACCACACTGAGATACCACCTCACGCCGGCCAGGTTGGCTACAATGAACAAATCAGGAGAGTGTAGATGCTGGCGAGGATGTGGAGAAATGGAAACCCTCTTGCACTGTTGGTGGGAATGTAAACTGGTGCAGCCCCTCTGGAAAACAGTGTGGAGGTCCCTCAAAATATTAACACTAGAACTCCCCTATGACTCAGCAATAGCACTGCTGGGAATTTACTCAAGGGATCCAGGAGTGCTGATGACTAGGGGCACATGGACCCCAATGTTCATAGCAGCACTCTCCACAATAGCCAAAACATGGAGAGAGCCTAAATGTCCATCAACTGACAAATGGATAAAGAAGATGTGGTTTATGTGTACAATGGAATACTACATGGCAAGGAGAAACAATGAACTCTGGCTACGTGTAGCAACACGGATGGAACCTNATGAGCACTGGGTGTTATATAGAAACCAACTTGACAATAAACTATGAAAGAAAAAAAATTTTTTTAAAAAGGGTAGAAGACATGAAGACACATTTTTTCAAAGAAGACATACAGATGGCTAACAGACACATGAAAAGATGCAGAATACCAATTATCATCAGGGAAATACAAATCAAAACTACAACGAGATACCACGTCACACCTGTCAGAATGGCTAAAATTAACAACGCAAGAAACAACAGGTGTTGGCAAGGATGGGGAGAAAGGGGAACCCTCTTGTAGTGTTGGTGGGGATGCAAACTGGTGCAGCCACTCTGGAGAACAGTATGGAGGTTCTTCAAAAAGTTAACGCTAGAGCTACCATATGATCCAGCAATTGCACTAGGTATTTCTCCAAAGGATACAAGAAACACTAATTCAGGGGCGCCTGAGTGGCTCAGTCGGTTAAGCATTTGACTTCAGCTCAGGTCATGACCTCATGGTTTGTGAGTTCAAGCCCGTGTTGGGCTCTGTGCTAACAGCTGAGAGCCTGGAGCCTGCTTTGGATTCTGTGTCTCTCTGTCTCTCTGCCCCTCCTCTGCTCATGCGTGCGTGGCACTCTCTCTCTCAAATAAATAATTAAAAAAAAAAAAGAAAACAAAAAACAGCAACTCAAAGGGATACATGCATCCCTATATTTATAGCAGCGTTATTTACAATGGCCAAGATATGGAAGGAATCCAAGGGCCCATCAATAGATTAATGGGTAAGAAGATGTCACACACACACACACACACACACACACACACACACACACACGAATATTACTCAGCCATAAAAAGGATAAAATCTTGCCATTTGCGAAGACATGGATGGAGCTAGAGAGTGTAATGCTAAGTGTAATAAGTCAAAGAAAGACAAATATCATATGATTGAACTCCTGTGGAATTTAAGAAACAAAACAAATAAGCAAAGAGAAAAAATAAGAGAGAGACAAATCAAGAAACAGACTCTTAATTATGGAGAACAAACTGATGGTTACTTGGGGTTGGGTGAGGGGGGCGTGGGGGAAATAGGTGATGTGGAGTAAGGAGGGCACTTGTGATGAGCAGCAGGTGATGGATGGAAGTGCTGACTCACTATATTGTACACCTGAAACTAATCTAACACTGTATGCTAACTAACTGGAATTTTATAAAAAGAAATAAAAAAGCTAGTATGTTCTAGGTAATGGGAGAGAAAAAGGAAAGTGTTTTGCTTTCTTCTCAGTACCATTCTGAATTTTCCATATTGTCTCCTTAAAAAATGTGCACTAAAAAATTTTTTAAAGACAAACAATAGATATGGAAATAATTGATGTTTGAACTGAAAATTCCTGAACACAGAATCGATGCTGTGATAACAAGATAGAGAAAGGATTTCCACGTACAGACTAAGACTGGAAGAGAACAAAGATGAGCCTCTTAAATACAGCAAGTGGCATTGTGGGTGATCATTTCCTAAATTTTGTTACGAGATGTAATAAAAATAACTTGCCAAGTTATCAGCTTTGAAGAAGCAAACTTGCCCTTGAAAAGTTAGTTTTCTGAGGAAAAATGAAAGCATACTGCTCTAGAAGAAACAGGAACTAAATCTTTAAATCTGTCACAACCACCACCTTAAGAGGGGGCAAATAAAAGTTAACTGGGGAAAACATCAAATATTTAATGCTAAAGGCAAAACCCTCACATTTTGCTAGCAGGCTAATGCCATAAGGCAACCCAGAACAGACTAAGCTTGCTATTTTATGAAGATGGCATGAAGGGGCTCCTCTGCTTTCTGTGAGTCCTGGCCTAGGAGGGATGGTGGGGGAGGGGAGGGGCACTGCAGCCATTCTCTCCCACTCGCTCCGTTTCTCTGGTGGGAGACCAAGCAGTCTCAATAGCTCGGAGTGACTGGCTGCATCATTCGAAGCCTAGACCGAGGGGAAAGAGATTTAGCCTCTGGGTCTCCCATTTCATTTTCACTAG
>NW_027527518.1:56556-59210 GCF_008692635.1 Crocuta crocuta | reverse complement strand
GGTGTCCCAATTCAGTTTCACTAGAAGTCACACATTGAACTGGTGGTTTATGTCTCTTCCCAACGTGGTTGAAAGCCAAAGAGGAGAATGGGTGTAACCAGAACCCCCCCAAACCCCAAGCCAGGACTCTGTTAATACCTCTCCTTATTTCAAAGAAGCTCAGGCAAAAGGAAATGGCTTCTGAATTTAAACCCAAATGCAAACATAAAAGCAAAGCAGAAACTTGCCTCTTGAAAACCGTAACATGGGTCCAGTTAGCTCTTCTATTTTCATCAGTGAGTTTAGATACTTCTGTGGTAATTACATCACAGAAGAATAAAGGGCGTCTAGAACCCCTAAGCTGGTTTTCCGCAGCAAAGTATCGTAGCGGCTTTACACTATCAGCAGGTCACAGTGTCAAATCCTTTGTGTCCGCCATACGAGTAACATGAGAGACCATGGGAATAGGAAAAAAAAGAAAAAGAAAATAATTCTTGAGTTTGAGCTCAAACTCGGTAAACTAAGAATTTCCCTCAATATTCATGAAAATGATTTTAAAGTCAGGGTAGGTGCAGATGCTACAGTGATATTTTCATCGATGTCACATCACTTCCGGTTTGTAGTGTTGGGGATTTATTAACTTTGTGACTTAAGCCTCCTCATTTCTGTGTGTGAGTGTGTATGTTTGCCTTGTCTATAGCCAACACTCCAGTAGGGTAACTTAAAACAAAATAGGAATTTATTTACAACAATAGCAAAGATGTCAAAAATAACAGAAATGATATATAACAAATCCAAGAATTGTTTTATGAAAAAGGCAAACAGTATATACACAAGAGATAAAACACAATTCAGAAGGGCAAACTTGATTTTGACCTCATCCAAACAGCTGCAGAACGTGGCAAAATGGGTTTCCAGATATGAATTGCTTAAGTAATGTTGGGCTGATTAAACACACACTTTTCAGCTTTTCTCTCTTCCTTGCTGAATCTCCCGCCGAACCCTGCTGACCTTTGAGGGCTTTAACTTCGGGAAGGCCGTACAAGATTTAGGAAGTACAGGCTACTTACATGTGTGCTAAGAAAGGATACGCTGTCTGGTGGGCTCACACTTGAAACAAGGTAAACCAAAGGTATAAAGGAAGTCCCATTTCACCCTCATTTCTGGGGTTGTGTGTGTGAGAGAGCTTTTCTGGCCTACCGCCCAAAGTGTGGCATCAGTAATCTTTCCAGTTCCTCAAGTGCTCTAAAATGTTTCCCAAACCTGAACATGCATCACAATCGCTCAGAGGACACAGTAAGACACAGATCACTGGGTCTCGAGCCCAGTTTCTTGATTCAGTGGGTGTGGCGTGCGGCCAAGAATTTTTATCCTTAACCAAGTCCCAAGTGATTATGATGCTGCCAGTGCTGCCAGACCACACTTTGAAAACCGCCACTCTAAAATACAACCCCTGTAAGATTTTGTCTCCCAGGCATTCTATTACAACTCAGTTTTTCATACACTACGGTTTTGCGTGACTTATGGATCTGGACAGGGACACCATGTTCTCTTGACCGTTTACCTCAAATTCCAATTGTTTACTGTTTCAACTACTGGGCAAACACTTGTACCTACATAGTTGAAGATCTGAAGGACCGCTCCTTTAAAAATCAAAGATGGCTTGCAGCGCCTGGGTGGCTCAGTGGGTTAAGNCGAAGATGGCTCAAATCTATCTGTTACTCTCTTTGGACTCCTGCTAACTTTTACCTAACTTCTGATTTCTATTATGACAATGGCCGTTCTCTAGTACATTAGCATCTACCAACGAAAGCACTGCAAACTTGGCACACAGGTGTCACTCTAGGGCAGGGCTTCTGCTGTGGAGGTGAGGACAACACCCAGGGATTAAATGTGCTGTGGGTTGACAGCAATGAACTTTAAGTGCTCTCAAAAACAACTTTATGCAGGGCAAATTCACATCAGGGGAACTGGAGATGCTAATAAAACAAATCCCTTTTAAAGCTAAAAGAAAAAAAAATAACTTCAAGGACACACTCATCATCAAAGGACTCACCAATCACTTCTTAAGTTCTCTGATATATTACTTTACAAATTCGCAGGGCTCAACTAGTATGAGTGTTTGCATCAAGTCACAAAATTCAAAGCAATCAAGCATTTTGCATTCCACTGCTGCATAAAAGGAAGTAAGAAATGGGGAAATGAAAATAATCCACTGCTTTTGATGTTTATTAGGTTTACAAAAACTGTACATTTTTTTCCTTAAGAAAAAGCATTAACTTAGTACTGGTATCAAATAGACTAAACATCCATTAACAGGAAAATATTCTGATTTTTATTTTTGCACGTTATTCTCAAGTACACAATTACAATAATGTCACACATCCCTATATGATTTTCTTTTTATGTATTTTACTTTTTTTACAAAGTGTACAGAGGGAGGGACATACAATATTTAATAGGATATTTCTACAGAACAATAACTTATATTATGTCCTTGTAAAAATCTGTACCTCTTTAAAACATTTAACTGAAACATCCATTTTTTTAGCTTTGCTAATCAAAATTGTTTTAAGAATTAAAACTAGGTTGTAACTAATGTCAGTACATAACAGTGAATACAATTTCATTTTCTCTTTATACAAATACATTTTATCATATTCACTTGACCAAAC
>NW_027527518.1:55283-56521 GCF_008692635.1 Crocuta crocuta | reverse complement strand
CACTTGTCCAAACCCTTAAATACCTTTTAAAGGTTTCAATATTGTGCTTTAAAAAGAAAATAGCTGTGTATGATTCCAGACTATGTAAGAGAAATATAAAGTGTGTACAGTGTTGTGTTCTTTATCTTTCAGTTTATTTAAAAAAATATAGTTAAGTGACCAATTTTTTATATTTTCTGTACTAATTTTACAGCATATTTTAAAGTTAACAACTTTCCACTTTCATTTAAGTGTTTTCTTTCATATGATTTCTGGGAAAAAGAAATCAAGGGAGATTTTAAAGGTTCTCACAAAAAAACAGACAGAGCTTTCAAGAACAGTACGGCAGAGCAATGAATCACACAATTGTAAGTTTCTCTTTTGTATTAAAAAAAAAAAAAAAAAAAGAATGTTCACAGGGCCCAGAGCTCCCACCAGGATAGGCCATGCCTTGGCTTTAACTGGCATTCGGGCTGGAGTTCACACCAGCCCAAAGCACTTGATTTCCAAGTGGATGAAATCAATCTAGCACTTCAGAGGCTTGCCAAACACCAAATATTTAGATTTCTAACCCTAGAAATATAATTCCTGAATACAAATATCAGTGGCAACGAGAAAGATGAAAGGTAAAACCCTAAGAGCACGAAGGGGAAGAAGCACCATCATGAAGCGGCAAGGCAGCTATCAGGTGGGAAGAAAAGTTCCAGAATCTCCTACAACGGGCCAGATGCTCGCATGCGGACAGCCCATCTACAGGCCCCCAAAACCTGTTCTCCGTTTTCCAAGATCCGTCTTCGCATAATCCAATTCGAATTAACCGACTTCAGTGTATGGGTTTCTGACATGATTCAGAACTGTTTGTTTAAAAAATGTCAACTCTCAAAGAAACACAAGACCGTCGAAGACTTGGGGATGTTCCAAATAAGGCCTCAGATCTTCCTCCTGCACTTAAACACACCTTTATCTTCTAACCAAAGCCAATTTGAGTGTTCAGGTTTTTGAAGTTTGCTAACTGTAACTAAGAAATAGCCGAGCAGGCTGGCCCTGCCAAGCGGAGGTCATCATTAGCACCCAATCTCTGGGATGCGGAGCTGTGGCTTCCTTAATCCCCCTTTCACTGGGTGACAGACACAGAGTTCCCTCGTGAGCTTCTCCGAGAGAACGGAGGGAGTTCTGTCTGGATGCTCGTTAGCTTTTCAGAAAAATATAAAGGCATGGAGCTGAAGTTGTATGAAAACACTCTATCTAGAAACATCGTA
>NW_027527518.1:48689-55189 GCF_008692635.1 Crocuta crocuta | reverse complement strand
TAACGTCTTTTTTTCAATTACCAAAGATATTTAAAAGAAAATACCTTTACTCTTTAAAAATACTAGTGTCCTTATTTTCCTTCTAATTCTTCACCTGAGTAGTCTCTCTGAAGAGCATGAATTACAAAATGCTCTCTCATGCATCCCTGCATCTTTCATGTTATTGTAAATTTAATACTTTTCATTATAGATCTTAAACAACTACTACTGGGGTTGTGTGTATAAATATGTAAAATAAGCAATACACACAGATACATGTTCTCTATATATGTGCATATATATAGTTCAGGGTACATTTACATATATAAAGTTCCAAAAGGTCCTACGAGCCACGAATTACCTCTAGGAGATTCCAAAATGCAGTCCTCGATAATCTCATTCGTTAACACACAACCATTCCGAGACAACGCAGCACAGACGGGATAATCAAAATACAACATGATCAAGCAAAACCTGTCAAGAAAGTTTTCTAGAAGTCTGCTATGCTGACAAAAGATGTAAATACACCAAAGAAAGCCCCCCTGCAAAAGTACAGCTTGTCTGCTCAACAAAATGAAAAGTAAAGACGAACCCAGCCAGGGTTCTTTCCTTAGCGACGCTTGGGTGGCAAAAGCTCAAGCGGAAACTTTCGTTGTCGTGTGGTTTGAGAAGAGTAAGCAACACAAGTCAACGACTTCCATGTTAGGATAATTAGACCTGACTGGAAATCTCCTATTTATGTTAGTAGATGTCTCTGACAATTTTATTGTGAGAAATTCATGGGGAAGAAAAAAATGAGTCCATACGAATACTTTCAGAGTTACCGATCTAAAGTTACCTTAACTTTAAGTTAAATGGTCTTAGAAGAGTACCATCAAGGTAAGCAAGGTAAATATTTAAATAAATATAAAACTTGTAAGATAGAAAAATTCAGTATAGAATCAAGGATTACTTTATTAAAAGCAACTTATTTGTTGCTGCTTTCCCCCATTTATTAAACAAACTGAATAGAATTCAGAACACACTATTCAACAAAATGTAAAAAAAAACCTCAACTAGAAGCAATAATTCTATTTGTACACAGCATAAATCAATATACAGTATTGTATGTGAATGAGACTGACTGGCTTTAAAATGAGATTTCTGCTTCAAGGCCAACATCTCCACAAATGTCTGTAGCAGGACTATCAGGGCAGGCCAACTTCCTTATGATGTCGCATTATGTGCTGGTTCTTTTCCGAAGGTCGTCGGAAGCCCTTCTTGCAGTACTCACAACGGTGAGGATAGTCTTTCGTATGAATGGAGATAACGTGCCGTTTAAAGCCTGAGGCGTCTGTAGTGCTATACTCACAGTACTCACACTGGTACACTTTCCTGCCACTGTGTGTCTTCATATGCTTTTTAAGCTCATTCTGTTGCCTAAATCCCTTTCTACATCTCTTACACCGAAAGGGAAGATCTTTCGTGTGAACGGAGAGAATATGGCGACTTAGAACAAACGGATCTGCAATCTTAAAGTCACAATGTCTACACTGGTGCATTTTTTTACCCTTGTGGGCAGCCACGTGTTTCTTGAGTTCAGAAGGCCTGTGAAAGCCTTTATCACACATGTCACACTTATGGGGGTAGTCCTTCGTGTGGACTGAAATTATGTGTCGTTTCAAGTCGCTCGAGTTTGAACTCTTGTGGTCGCAGTGCAAACACTGGTGTGTTTTGCTCTCCTGGTGGATAAGAGCATGTTGCTGCACCTCTTTGGTATCTGAGAAAGTCAGAAGACAGATGTCACACTTGAATGGCATCTCTTTACTATGCTTAGTTTTTACGTGTGTTTTCAAGTTCGAAGAGTCTGCAGACCTATACTCGCAGTACTGGCACTGGTACGGCTTCTCCCCAGTATGGATTCGCATGTGCTTTTTGAGCTCTGATNTCCTTTTCTTTGGTTTTTGTTTAGCCAGTCTGCCGAGCCCAGCAGACTCATCTATGTGCAAGAGGGCACTTGCAGTGCCATTCCGGGTTTCAATTCCATCAGAATTATTACCTAACAATGCGCATTAAAAAACAAAATTATACAGTATTATAAATGATAAAAAATTAGGGATTCTTTATTAACTATAACAACAAAAAGTAAGCCATGATACTCATGAATGACAGAAAGTCCCCATTCTAGGTAATGGGTTTTATGACCACGTTCATTATAGTGAGACGGCAGGAAAGGCCTAGCTTCCAGATCTAAAAAACACAGGTCAGCATTGTGCCCCATGGACTCCCTTGTCATCTCCCCAAATTGCAAAGTCAGGGGCCAGATACAATCAAGAGGAAAAGTTCCAGCTTGAAAGCCTGTGCACTTCTTGCAGTACTCCCTTCTATGTGACAAACACACGAAGGAAACTCCTGTTAGAAATAAAGACAAAAAGTAGACTTTATAATCTTCCTCTACTCGTGTTCAAATCAAATAACCCTTACAGGGCACTGGTACTTCGTATTTCGGAACCCTACGACCACAGGCACCGCTTCCAGGCACGGAGTCACGTTCACGAGCCCACGGCGTCCAAGGAGCTGCCGGGCGACTTACCGTAAGCTGCCGCCCACGCTATTGGCATGAAGGTCTTGATTTCGTTGTCGTCCATCTGCTGCTCATGCACGGCGGCGGCCGCAGCGGCAGCAGCGTCCTCCTCTCCCACGATCACTTCCATATAAACTTCATCAGCGATTTCAGCAACATCTGAATAGAAAATGATAACACAGTTTTGTGACCGTGTTTACAGACACGGCAGGAGAGACGTCTGTACTCAGATTCGGTAAACAGGCAAGCAGAAAGAAGGCTCAAACGTTACACACCTAGAACACAGCTTCCACACAGGCACGAGCAGTCAACAGATACTTGCTGAATGGATCCTCCATTTCTTGGCTTTGACCCTAACTCGTTTTTAATGCAACACTTGAAGCGTACATAGAGGGTCACTGATAACCGCCCTTGGAATACAGCAGAATAATCGCTACAATAATGCTACTTGTTTCCTTCAAATACTGACCAGATTTAATAAAAGAGGGCACTACAGAAACATAAAATCTTCTCCCACAAAAAGGCCACCTACTTACTTAAATCTTCGTCTTCTTGCTGAGAGTCGTTGACAGTCATGTACACCATCTTTTCCCTTGGCACACGAATACTGCTATTCTGATCAAGTAATTCAACTCCGTGATCATTCTCAGGCTCACTCTCCACAATGTCTACGGTGCCACCTATCAGGGAAGACGACAGCTCCAAGAATTTATCTGAAAACTTCATTTCCATCCAGCTACTACATTTTATATACTTTTCTCCCGTTACACGGAAATCCTTGTTTAAACGTTATCTTCAGAAAAGGTTTCAAATGTTCTCAATCTAAACCACCCAAAAGTCACTGGGTTGAAGCAGCTAATCAGGATGTAGAATATGCTGAAGCTTTCCGCTTACCTAAGTCATCCTCTCCAGGGTCGGCTTTAAAAATGTACACTTTGATGACTTCAGGGCAAGTGCCATCCACTTTACAAGGATCGATTTCCGACTCCGCGTCCATGGTCATTCCAGAGGAACCATCGTGTTCTATTTTGCCAGCATCATCCACTAAAAAGGCAGAGAATACATTACAAATAACAATAGCAGATACTTAAATAAAACATTACCAGTTTTAAAAGTCTTTTTTACACATATAATCTCTAACATGAGTCATACCAAATTGGATAATTTTCCCTGGACAAGTAGATACACGGGGACGGTGGGAAATGTGGCTGTCCGCTAAGCCAAAGCTGGGGTCAAGGAGGGCCTGGTGCAACCTGGCAGAGGGGCTCAGAGACTCAACAATGGTAGGCCAGAGGTTTCTCTATCGGGTCAGGTGTCAGTATCTCTTTGGGAACATAAAAACACACGCCCCAGCCCAGTGGCACTAGAGAATCAGAATCTGCAGGGGTGAAGCCAGCTATGTGGACAGATTCAGCGATTCTAATCGGAGACTTTGAAACAGAGCAGTGACAAGGGCACATCACTGTTTTTGCTACACCACACTGGCCTTTAGAAAAGTGAATGCAAAGTGATCAAGACAAAGCAAGGATAGCACTTGTGAGTCTACAGCAGTAACACAGGCAACAGATGATGCGGCTTCAAATCAGGACAGAAGTAGATGGGGAAGGGGGCTGGGCAAGAGCCCCGTCTCAGGACTGAAATGGCAGGAAGGACTTAAGACTGATAACTGAACATGAGAGAGGAATCAAGAAGGACTATGGGGTTTCTGATTTAGGTGACTGAGTGACTGGAGGAGGGAACCTCAAGAAGGATCTCTTCCTGAATGGTTAATTAATTTAAGGTCTGAGAAGTAACATCCCTGAAAGCGCTCGGAGCTGGTGTCTGTCTCCATCCTTTTATATTCACAGCACCCTTTGCTTGTTTCTCACAGAGTATACAATTCACTGTACTGTCACTATCAGGGATTTTCCCCCATCTCTCTCACTGACAGAGCAGAACCTGTTATTTCATTATTCAGTCTTTTAAGACCGAGTCTGGTGATGGTAGAGGCTCAGAATATTGATGAACCAATGATTCAATGAACGAGATGTGTGAAGTCAGTTGCTGAGTATTTGAAAATAGTCTGAAAGCTGAAGGCTGACAAAGGTTTAGAGCCACCAGGTCCATGCTAACTGGCCCTGAGATCACACAGTGAGGACCTGCAGCGTGAGCAGAGTGGGCCAAGGATATCCTGAGGAACGTCAACAGTTTAAGGGAGGGACAAGAAGAGTTCACAAAGGAATCCGAGAAGGGGAAGCCGGAGAGACTGGTGGAAGATCATGAAGGAAGCTAGGGAGTTATAAATTCCAAGAAGCCCAGTAAGGCCCACGGCAATAACACAGCGCACACACTACTCAAGGAGGAATGTCTGTACTGACCATAGTAACCCGGAAGTCACTCCTGCTCCTGGTGAAAAGCAGTGTAGTGAAGGCTGTATGGGGTCAGATTAAAATGGGGTGAAGATTCAATGCAAGGTGTGCATTTCTTCAAGTCTCATTTTAAAATGGAGAACAAAGGGGCACTAACTAGAATGGGTTGCAGGGTCAAGGACTTTTCTGTTCAACTGATACAAAACACTCCAGCATATTCAGTCTGTGGGAGCAAGTTCAACAGAAGGGAAGAAGCTGAAGCCAGAGGACATGATAAAACTTCTGGATCAAGATCTTAGAGGAAAAGGGGAAGATGAAACTGGAGGGGAAGATGAAACTAGAGCAAAGGTGAAGAAATTTTCCTTAGATTGGAGGAGCAGTATGTTATCCTTTTGAGACTTGAGGTGGTACACACGGATCCGAAGAGAGCTACGTTAAGGGTTGTAATGACGGAAGCTGGAGGAGTTCAAGGCTCATGGCTTCAACTGTGGATATGAAACTGCAGGCAAGGCCTTTGGTTACCAGTGAGAAGATGGCAGGCTGGGTGAAGAGCTTAAGAAGTTTGAGAAAATGAGCTGGTCTGGGACAAGTTTCATGATATAAAGGTTCAAAGAGACCAGCTGGTTAAATTCTTTGAGGTTTAAAAAAACAAAGAGGGGCGCCTGGGTGGCTCAGTTGGTTAAAGGTCCAACTTTTGATTTCGGCTCAGGTCATGATCTCATAGTCCTGAGACGGAGCCTTGAGAAGGACTCCGCACTAGGCATGGGGCCTGCTTAGGATTCTCTCTCTACCCCCCACTCTCTAAACCAAAACCAAAACCAAAACCAAAACCAAAACAGAAAAAAAACAGGTTCCCTGAACTCTGCACATAACTACCTCAATTCAAGTGTCTTGACTATGCTTCATAGACATGGTTTGTGGAGAGAAAGACTTGGCATTAAGTCCTTATTTCTGGCCTGATGTGTACTTACCCTTTTTCAAAGCTAAATATTTTTTATGACATACCCAGCTGACTGAGCCAAGGCTATTTTCTTAAAGGTAGCTTTGGGATTTCAAACTGAGGGAGCATTAGAAGGATGAACATCTCACCAAACTAGTAGGAACGTCCTGAGTTAAATCTGTTACATCTTTGGAGAAATCATCTCTGAACAGTTTGATGTTGTTAATGAAGCTTGCCCTTTTTGGGCAAGGTGTGTCAAAACGGATTTTAACAGGTACTGGAAAATCAAATGTCCTTGTGTTTACAAAAAACAAGGTCAGGCTAGCTGTTTCTGTACAGGCTAGTTTGTTGGTATTCATAAGATAAAACCTTTGATGACTAAGAAATCTAATCATTTTGGACCTTGGAAAATGTCATGTATCTAATTTACCTATAATCTGGAGTAAAAGACCTTTCTGTTTGCTTTCATAAATGTGTGGGAAAACACATTTGGAATATACAGGCTCACCTGAGCCAAGCAAAGCTATTCTGTTATTAAACAAAAGTAGAATTCACCTTCATATTTTCACCTTGGGAATTTGTTCCACTAACTCAACTTATGAAATTATTCTGAATATGAAATATTATAGAAGTGATTTGTTAAAAAAAAAAAAAAGCCCATTTCTATGGT
>NW_027527518.1:44595-48606 GCF_008692635.1 Crocuta crocuta | reverse complement strand
GATGGTTAAGTACTCAAAATTTCTGTGATTTTAGAGCTACCATTAAAAAGGAATTTCTAAAAACAGACAAAGGTGGCTTTGATAAAATTGAGTCATCATATGTATGATTTCTGCATTAAGTGCCTTCTTCTAATGCGATAATGAAGAACTAGAGCTTGGCTACAAAGCCTCTACAAAACAGAAGAGCATAATTTTGGGAAATTAAGACTACTTCTAATAATACCTACCATTTGCATGACATTTTGCTATTTCCTCATCATTTCTATGTACTTTTATTTTATTTGATTACTACCTTTTCCAGATAGAGAAATAAAGACTCTGAGATGGTATGCAACTTATCCAAAGTCAGTGAACTAATGAGTGAGGGATGAGAGACAGGAGAGGTGCCTATCTTTAGAACCCAGACTTTTATTTTCATCTTTTCTGATTCTTTTAAGAAATGCATGTTTACTGTAGAAAATTTAGAATTAAAAACAAAACAAAAACACCAATAGTCCCACCAAAATTTCTGTCATTATGTTAAATTTTCTTAGCAGTTTTTCAGTTTTTGTTAAAGCAAAATCGGCATCACAGTTTCCTCAAGCCTTATATAAGAATAATCTTTACATCTCATCCAACATTTTAAACTTCAAAACTGAGAAACATTTGACTTATCAACGATCTCATTAGTAATAGCAAAACTATAGCAAAATGTAGGCGGTACTTTATACTGCCTCAAAGGAGCATCAGTAAAATCTCCTAAAGACCAAAAATCTAGGGATACTTATGTGCAATGTTAATAAATAGTATTGTCCCTAAAAACATAGTTCGTTAAGATTTGAGAAATCCAGTACTTTCTGGAAAAGAAAAATTTCTGGGGTGGGTGATACCACTTCAAGTAAATTGTTAAATGGATGTTGATCTAATTAAAAAATCCAAAAAACTAAGCCGATAAACAATGTATACAGCAAGGAAGGATGGCGGTTGTCACGGAGAATGGGAAGGCTTATTGACCCCGAAACTCATGGCAAGCATGATGGTAAGCCCTTAAAATGTAACCATTTACTCCTCTCAAAAACCTTATGAAATAGGCAATATTGCTTTGTTATTCTCACTTAAGTTTCTAGACAAATTTCATTATAATATCTGTCAAGACAGAAAAATGTGATACTGGATTGCAGCGGAATTGCATTTTGTACAAATTAACATCAGAAAAAAAGGTATCTTCACCGTTTGCTCTTTCTCTTCCTACGTTTCCTACCAAATACCCCTGAACACAGCCCTCAGTCAGCTTCTCTAAAACAAAGACCCAGTCCCCTTACTCTCTAGCCTAGAATGGTACCCCATTTCCTACCAAATAAAATACAAACTGCACAGTCTAGCAACTGACCTGTGACCAAAGCAGAGCACCTTCTGCCTTCAGCCTCGTCTCCCCGAGGAGTCCCTAGACTACTTTATGTGCCCTGAACTTAGACAATACGTTATTTTTAAATTACCATTTCTTTATGCTTCTTGTACTTTGCTACATATATATAATTTCTTGTAGAAATTTTACAGCTTACTATTTAAGAAAAGTATTTTAAAATACAAAAGGAAATAGGGGCACCTAGCTGGCTCATTTGGAAGGGCATGTGACTCTTGNCCCTTATAATATGCCATTTTTAAATAAAAATTATTACAATTTACTTGAACTCAACAACAAAACAAATTTAATTCCACAGTCTATCCCATTCACTTGCTATTGCATCCCTTGCCCTACCCCTTCCGTTCATTTCATCATACTGGCTTGGCAGAACCACAAATTAGCTTAACTACAATGCCTTTGCACCAGCACCCATGCAGCTAAATCTGACCGGAAACACGCACGCACACTCACACGCATGCACACACGCTCGCATGCACATACGCTGATGGTTTCATTTTAATTCATGACCCTGAACCTAAAAACTGAACCTTTTCTGCCACTTTCTCTATTTTCTAGTCTTCTCTCTCTCCAATCTCTAATATCCCCTCCCCATCCTCACTCTCAGTTAATCTTACTTCCCTGAGAACTGAAACAATCAGAAGATCCAGTAACGTATCTACCCACCTCCCTGAACTAAACCCAGCGTGTTACCATAGACAAATCACCCATATTCCTAGCTAAAGCCTGCCCCTTTTTCATTGCTCTAGCATCTCTCCCCTCTCTCCCCTACACCTGCTGCTGGAGCACTTTCATCAGCATATAAACAAACTATTCCTTGTCTCCCTTTAAAACAGAAACTCTGGATCCCATTTCTCCAATTCTTGTCATTCCATGTCCTCTAAACTCACTTCAGTCAGACCCATGACTTTACCAAAACTGTTCAGCAAGGTCACCTGTTCTCCGTATTCATTTGACTCTGCTTCACCTTCCTCACTTGGCTTCCAGGACACAAGCTCTTTGGTTTCCTCCTCCCTCCCTGGCCATGCCGCCTCAGTCCTCTCTCTGCAGGAGCTTCCGAATCTTAGCCTCTTAATGTTGCAAACCTCAGGGCTCAGACTTGGTCTTGGTTTATTTACAATCACTCCTTTGGCAATGTCATTCTGTTTTATAGCTTAAATTTTATCTATATGCCAACAACTCCCAATTTTGCATCTCCACTCTAGTCCTATCTCCCAAACTCAGATTTGTACGTGTTTGAGGTCTATCAGGTATCTCCAAATTAAGTCTCTGCTCATATGTCATCTTCTTAGCAAACTCTGACCACATTTGCAACCCCAAATCCTCCTTATACTCTTCTCTTCTTCCCAAGAAGGTATCTTACATTATATCACTTATTTATGTCAATGTACCTCTGCTAGAATATAATCTTCAGGATGGAAAAGCATGGAATCTGTTTTGTTCACTGATCTATCCCAAGTGCCTACAATACAGTCTGACATACAGTACGGATACAACATTCATTTCTTAAATATATGAATGTTGATCTTCATGTAAATGTTTAGTTATTATACTAGTTCTTAACCTTCTCTAAGGATAACATATTACAAAAACATTTGGAGTCATATTTTGCTTTTATAATACACGAATCAATTTTAAAGCCAGTATCTGCTGTCATCCTACTATGAAAGATGTGGAAATTAACACACTGACATCCGTCCACTTCCCAAATATTTTAGTTTGATATTAAGTGAATGCCAATACTCACTACCAATCCTTTGATCAGTTTCTCCATTCTACAGTCCTACTGATTCATCCTTCAGTTTGCTAGATTCATTACCAAATAGGGAGGGCTGTCAAGAAGGGCTAATGGATGCTACAGCTCCTGAGTTCTTGAATACATGAAAATGTCAGTCCGTGGCCTTTACTTGAAGAACAAATTGGCTGGGTATAATTCCTAAGTTACATTTCCTCAGAACTTTGTAGAGTTGTTTCACTGTCTTCAAACACTGAGTACTTCTGTATGGATGTCCTTATAACTCTTTATCCTTAAAGTTCACTAAACATCACTATGATTATGACTTGCTAGTTTTATCATTCTGTCAATTTCTTGAAACAAGAAAGATCTGATCTTTATTTTAGGAAAATTCACTATAAGGTTCTAATCTTTATGTTAGGAAAATTTCGTCCATCATAAACATTTTTGTAGTTCACTGGTTGCTCCCTTCTTTCAGAATTTCACTTGTATTTGTCTCCTTTATTTGTCTCCCCTATCTAGCCATGTTCTTCATAGACATTTCTGTCCCCTTTTTTTCTTAACCATTTCATTATTGAGATTCCCTAAAACTGGGTCCTATGTCCATGCTTATTTACGGAGGTGTATTTATTCTTTCAAAAAATTTTTTTCGAACATTTATTTTTGAGAGAGAGAGAGACAGAGCATGAGCAAGGGGAGGACAGAGAGAGAAGGAGACACAGAATCCGAAGCAGGCTCCAGGCTCTGAACTGTCAGCACAGAACCTGATATGGGGCTCGAACCTACGAACCATGAGATCTGAGCCGAAGTCAGCAGCTCAACCGACTGGGCCACCCAGGTGCCCCGAGGCATATTTATTCTTATAGTTGCTTCT
>NW_027527518.1:33037-44464 GCF_008692635.1 Crocuta crocuta | reverse complement strand
ATGTTTGCTTTTATCTTGATCATATTTTTATTTTTCTTTTTTTTTTCTGAATTACTAGTTTACCTTCTATCTGCCTATACTGTCTTATAATATATTCTTTGAACTTCTGATCATTTCTTTGCCTTTTTTTTTGACTTTTAAAAAAAGGAACATGTTTGCAATTTCACTGAGCCTATATAGACCAGTGCTAACCAATAAAACTTTCTGTGATGATGGAAATGTTCTAGATCTATATCTGCACTAGCCACATGTGGTTACTGAGCACCTGAAATGTGCTTGAAATGTGTTGTTGGTGTAACTTAGGAACTGGATGCTTAATTTTATTTAATTTTCACTTAATTTTCATTTAATTAAACTTAATTAGTCACATATGGCTAATGACTACCATACTGGAACACACAGGTTCAGACAAATGTTGGGATATACGCTTACTGTGTTTGAAATTTCAGAGATTCTTCTTGCAATGTATTAAAGAAAATTATTTCAGAGAGCTGAAGAACATGAATCTTTAGATTCAAAGGGTTCACCATGCATGAAAACATAATGCATGAAAAAGACCTACACCAAGCTAAGCATAACTGCATGGTATTTCAGACCAGTAGGGATAAAGAAAAGGTCTTTAAAGCTTTCAGAAGAAAAAGAAACACCTACAAAGGAATGAGAGTCAAAATGGCACCAGGCTNAGGCTACTAAAATGAAACACTGGATTCTAGGTGACAGTGAAACATGGCATCACAAGTTCTCAGGGAAAATTCTTTGTAACCTAGAATTCTGTACCTAACCAAATGATCAATCAAGTATAAGGTAGAATAAAAATATTTTTAGTACACAATCTATGCTCCTTAAGAAGTTATTTCAATATGTGGTCTGTTACAATAAGGGAGTAAGTCAAGAAAGAAGGCGGCATGGGGATCCAGAAAACAGTGGATGATTCTCAGGAAATGAGAAGGAACTTTTCAAAACAATGTCTGTATTACATCAAGCCTAGAAAGCAACTACTTCAGAAAGGAGCTGAAAGATAAAAAGCTTCAAGACAGGAGTCACTGGTAAAAGGATGACTCAAAGGGGAAAAAAAAAACCTAAGTGGATGGAGAAGTAAGTCGAACTTAAGTATATATTTCTTAGAAGGCACAAACAATTCAGAAGGAAATCCCATGCTACGAGGACAGAATGAGTCTCAAAGACAGCCTAATTAAGTTTGAAACTATAAACCTATGGACCAGTACCCACAAGGAGGACATGGATTCAGGCACAGATGCAGGCACAGAACCCTAGCCTTCCAGAACTAGAAGATACCTGGTAGATCTTGAAAGAGGTTAATCTGAAAAAAGTAAAGACGATTTTACCTCCTTAATGACTTACTTCAAGGGACAGTCTGAATACACAAATCTTTTCTGAAGTTTTAACAAGATCCCCAGGTGTGATGTTAGGATTAACATCAGGAGGGAAATCAGGCCTTTTAAGAAGACCTGCAGTCTACTGCTGGGGAATGAAGAAAGAATTTGGTTCTTTGAACCAAGAGCCTGTTCTAAGTCCAAGAGTCTTACTACTTAATCACTTCAATTTTAAACTTCTAAACCCAAAATCCAATCAAAAGAAAAAAACTACAGAATAAAAGGCTTGATACTATTCAACAAGTCCTAAGATTGCCTATGTGGGCGGGTGGCTACTTAATTAGTAAAGATATCACAGATGGGCAGTTCCTCTTCAAAGGCTACCTGAGGTCCTAAGCAACTCTTAGGTCCCAGACACTGTGATGAGTGGTGTCCCTCTTTTATCATGAGATCAATGGCAACACCTATAAACACCTAAAGAACTAAGTAACTTGCAGGAAGCGTTCTGCTGAGTAAGCAAATGTTCTTGTAGATGATAATCCACTTAGAAGTTCACTTTTGGACCTCCCTTTCTTGTCTCCTCAGGAACCCTTTCTGGGGTTAAAATTCCACCTTATTTTTGTTAAATAGCCTATAGAGGATTTCAGATAATTAGTTATAATCTGATCTCCTTTTAATTCTTGAAACTTTCCTGGAGAGGTTCACAGGCTTAATGAAATTAGCCTTAAACTGTAGAAAGGGAATTAAAGGATCAGAAACATTCAAGTGCCTCTCTTAAGTCACAGTGATCTCTAGCATGGTGCTGGAGATAGAACTACTGAAAAATATTTGCCAAACTGCACTAACTAAAGCTAGTTAACCAAGAACTGATTTCTTAATTCCATAAATTCAGGGGAAAAAGAAAGGAATGACTATTACATTCCCACTCTGTGCCTGCTTTTACCCAGGAATTCCCTGATCAGACAACAGGGAGGTCTTAAGTGAAGCCAGTACTGAGTCAGTCCTGCCAACCTGACTGATGCCACCAACGGAGAGACTGTGTGTGGACAACAATGACCAGCAGTTACTGACAGGCAGACTCCACGTTGGGTGCCTGGTACATGTGATCGCTGATCGGCCCACAGGTCAGGCAGTAGGACTGCCATCTTACAAATAAAGAAACCAGGGCCAAAGTGAAGTCCGTAGTTTGCTCAAATTCATACAGCTGGCGAGCCCCAGGGCTGGCGCCCAAATGGAAGGATGGCCAACTCTAGGCTGCAGACACTGGTTCCACACACTGAAGAGCTTCCTGAAGACCCTCAAAGGAGAGGCATGTTCTTCTCTCTCTCCTCCTCTCTCTCTTCCCTCCCCAACCCCCACCATCCCACAAAGTAACCACAGATCTGTTCAAAGAGCAAACCGTTGGAACAATTCTGTCTAGGTTGCGAGCAGATAAACAATAAATAGGAGTCAGGAGGCCGGTCTGAAGCTCCAATTGCTTCTAAGGCTTTCAAGATACAGACTTTTTACACAATCTGAGTTTTGGTGGGGAGAGGAGAGGACAACATATTTGCCTTACTTGAGTGCTTTACTCCTGATACAAATCTGACATCAAGACTGAACAATAAACTGACAAGTCTTTAATTCATTAATTTTAGTGGTGATTTCTAAGGAAGCTTCAGAGTACCCACAGTCAAGACTATAGTTTTACATGGATTAATAGAAATCTTTTTTTGATTTTACCAAAACAAGCTTAAAGCTTATTCAATACGTCTTCTTTAAGTAAGACTTTTCCTACATTTCAGAAACATTCCCTTGAGGATATGGATTTTTAAAATTCTGGAACTTTATACTGTGGCTTACTAAATGGCTTGAGAAACAAAACAAAAATGACAGATTGCATATATAAAAATAATGGTAAGATACATAACCATTCAACAATCAGCCCACAGTACAAAGGAATAAACAAATATTTTACCACGTCTCCTGTGCTAACAGCACTGAGAATCAATAAATAAACCATCAGATTGCATTAATCTTCAGAGTGCAATCTTTGTGCATTAAACATGGAAGTTTGGATTTATTTCTTCATTCATTCCCGGAACCACTTTTTATTGGAAGTCTACTATGACCAAAAGTTGTACTTAACTAGGAGCTAACATCAGACCAACTGGTCAAGACACCTAAAGTAGAAGGCCAGGGGCACCACAGGGACAGCAATACACAGCAGCACTGTGGACAGATCTTTAGCGTGTCCCAACACGCTCCACCTCTGGTCATGGTTTTGCCATCTGCCCAGCCGCACAAGCCAGAAACCAGAGAACATTCCCTCTTCCTCAAGCCTAGATGTAATAATCCAAATTCTACTTCCTAAATATGTCATGAAGCAGTTTCTGCCAAACTCTACTAATAGAACCTTATTTCAAACTATCATCGTCTGTTTCTTACTTGAACGACTACAATCTCCCACGGTGCAGTTTTTGTTTCTGATTTTACTCTTACCTTGTCTGCTCTCAATACAGCCATGAGGATGATCTTTCTCAACTACCTATCTAACCATGTTGTTATGAATCTGCTTACAACCTTTTAACAGCTCCCCACATCAAAAGGTAAAGTAGGCTTCTTAGTGCATGCAAGGGCCTTTATCTTGGACTCTGCCTCTCTTTGCCAAAGTTGTTATTATTTGCACTCCAAAGAGGCTCTGAACATGCCAAGATCTTTCATATCTCCTTGCCTCTGAATAAGCCCTTCTCGCTCCTCTCTGCCATTCCTCCCTCCTTAGCCACGCATTCACCCTTCAAACTGAGTTCACCTCAAATTATTTTAAAGATGTGATCGTGACATTGTTTCGTTTGTTTAAAAAATCCTGGTCTTTCAGATATATATACTTAAATACCTATGAATGAAATGATGTGTGGAATTTGCTTCAAAACAAGATGGGAGGGAAGAAAATGCACAGGATTAGAGATGAAATATGTTGACTTAGGTCTTCAACCAAGCTTCCACAGAACTGTGGTTATAAACCATTATTATGGTTTATTATTATAAATAATGCTTTCATAGGGGCGCCTGGGTGGCTNATCAATGATAATGATCTGTTTGTCTTCCCTCCAGGACTGGACTCTAAACAGCCAGAGACTTTCAATGTTTATCTCTAACAGCTACCAAGGTTCCCGGCTTATCACAGCTGGTCAATAATATTTCTGAATGAATGAAGTCACAAGGAAAGTAAACAAGGGTAAGAGTAAAAATAAAAGTTTATGTATGATTTCTTTTCCTCAATGAAACATAAATTTGAAAAAAAAAGTAACTTTTTTAAAGTAGAAAACCAACGGAAGAGGGTCTGGAGGCTGTCTGGGTGTTTTCTGTCATGAGTTAACTAAGAACCTGTCTGAGCCTCTTCAATTATTGCTGAATTGGGTATTCAATAACATTGTAAATTTTAACAATCAGTGAATTGTTTGCCTCTTCCATTCACCAATAAGCACTATTTAAGCCAAACCCTACTGCTCTGTAGTAGTTTTATACACACATGTATATAAACACACACACACACACACACACACACACGAAGAAGGAGGACAATATGAGGGTGACAGGGAGACTCTTTGGAATAAAACACACTTGATTTCAAATCCTCAACCTAATGCCAACTGGATGTGTGACTTTAGTCAAGTTACTTAAACGGATCCTACTATCCAATCTGTAAAAAACAATGGTAACACCAATATTTAAGGCTGTGTAAAGAAAATAATATATACTAAGTTCTGACACACAGATACGGTTTACTGAAAGTTTACTATTACCTATTTTTATTGTTACCAACTTATTAACAAATCCCCAACTAAATAGTATCTCTTGAACTAAAAAAGCTTAAGTCAAAAAAAATTTTTTAAGTTATCCATATTGACTTCATAACAAACAAACAAACCACAAATAGTCATAAACATTTCCCCCTGAAAAGTGAGCTTTGTTAACAACAAACCTCATCAAACGAACTTAATTCCATCTTCTGATGGAAATTCAAATTGACTCCAGGGTTCTTAGAAAATAGGTCTGATGAGCCTGAAAGCATTTTGCACACATTAGCACCTGAGTTCTTCCATGCACTACTAACTCACATGGACTTAATTACATATATGCCACCAGACCAAAAGAGTTTAATAAGCATTAGTTAAGAACTAACCAATCTAATGACGTATTAACATTCAGCTTTTATACAAGCACTTGCATACTGTAGAAAATAGTATTTTAAATACAACTTTATCTTAGTGAAAACATCTTTAGCCTTGAGAATATAAAAACAACTAAAATGGAGAGAACACAGCTATATTACTACTCCACACTGTCATAAAATGCTTTTATTAAAGTTATGGTCTGCACGAAGTAAAATTTCCAATTTTATAATCAACAGGTTAAAAATGATGATGTAACTTTCATGTAACCAAACTAGTTTAAAGGGTTCTAAGTTTAAATTATTTGCTATGTTTTTCTTATGTTATCTATTTTAAAACTGCTTAAAATAACCAGAAGCAAATATTTTATTAGAATGTGTATTAGAAAAGACGCATCATATAATTTTACGTTAGAAAAGAAACCCTCTGGCCAATCACCCAGTTTTTGGCAGGAAGGAGCCCAAGTTCCCAGTGTGTTAGTTGTTTTCTTTGAAGTTGCTATAAGAGACCGCATACTCAAGCACCCTCGTTTTCTGTAGGAACATATTACGTTGCCATCATTTATTAAATTTGTTATACCTTTTAAGACCAAATTAAGCATTTTTGCCTGAACTTTAAAATTTAGACTTTAATATTTAGGGTAGTAAATTTTGCAAATTCATGACACACTCTGACAACATGGAACTAGCATAAGGGTAAACATACAGATCAATGAGACAGAGTTAAGAGTCCAAAAAATAAACCCCTCACATTTACAGTCACTTATTTTTCAGTAAGAGGGCCGAAAACATTCCATGGGGTAAGTAAGAACAGTCTTTACAGCAAATGGTGCTGGGACAAGTGAATACCCACGTGCCAAAGAATGAAGTGAGCTCCTTATCTACCTCACAATATCAACAAAAATAAACTCAAAATGGACCAAAAGCCAAAAAAGAACCAAAGCTATAAAACTTTCTTAAAACGAGCCATTTGTAAATCTTCATAACCTTGGATTAGGCAACAGTTTCTTAAATATGACACGAAAAGCATAAGCAACAAAAAAATATATAACCTGGACTTCATCAAAATTTAAGACTTCTGTGCATCAAAGAACACTATCAAGAAAGTGGAGACTACTGGCAGAACAGGAGAAAACATTTGTAAATCATATCTCTTAAAAGGGATTTGTATATAGAACATATAAAGAATTCTTTCAACTCTTTAGTAAAAAGGCAACTCAATTTAAAAATGGGCAAGGCATCAGGTGGCCTGGGTGGCTCAGTTAAGCATCTGATTTCGGCTCAGGTCATGATCTCACGGTTCATGGGTTCGAGCTCTCCATCGGGCTCTGTGCTGACAGCTCGGAGCCTGGAGCCTGGATGGAGCCTGCTTTGGATTCTGTGTCTCCATCTCTCTCTGCCCCTCCCCGGCTCATGCTCTGTCTCTCTCTCAAAAATAAACAAACATTTAAAAAAAAAATTTTTTTTTAAATGGGCAAGGAAGAAATCTCTCCAAAGAATATGTACAAATGGCTAGCAAGACCATGAAAAACTGCNCTAAAAGAATAAACATAACAATTACCATATGATCCAGCAATTCCACTCCTATATATACATATACATAAATATATATATTCCCAAGAGAAATGAAAACATATGTCTGCAAAAGTTTGCATGCAAATGCTAATATTACAGATATAACAGCCAAAAAAGTAGAAACAACTTACAAATGGACTAAATGTACACCCAGACAATGGAATATTCTTCAGTTATAAGAAGGAATGAAGCACCGACACATGCTACAACATGAACGATGAAAACATGCTAAGTGAAAGAAACCAGTCACAAAGACGATAGATTATAGGATTCCATTTAAATAAAATATCTGTAACAGGCAAAGTTATCCAGGCAGAAAGTAGATTAGGGGCTTCTTAGATCTGGTAGAGACAGACAGAGTTGATGGGAGTGATAGCTCAAGGGTATGGAGTTTCTCCTTGGGGTAACAAAAATTTTATAAAATCTAATGATGGTTGCACAAGTTAGTGAATACACTAAAAACCACTGAATTGCACTTTAAATGGGCAAACTGTATGGCATGTGTCACATGATGTTATGTGTGTTAAAGCTCTAACCGCAGTGTATTTTACCACGTATGCGGACTCTAGGATGAGAACGGAATACCTAGCTCCTGGTCATCTTCTACCTAAATGTTCTAATTAAAAGACGTGGGATAGGTCAACAAAATCTAAAGAATGACCTCGTTGATCAAGTCAATGTAAGAGGCATAAGAGGCACCCAGAGAATATTTTGCTTCCTGCAGCTGTTGTAAGGCAGTGTCTGAGTCATCATCACCAGATCTTCTCCAACTTTCCCTATTGTACAAACTGATGTTTTACAAAACAGCATCTTGACCATGCAGCTGCAAAGTGAAACTCTGGGAGGCTGAAGACCATTGCAAAGAAATCAAGGATGTCTGGCAGCTGTCTCGGATTAGGGGAGAACTAAAAAAACAACTTGGTTAACAAGTGGGTGACTCAACATTCCATCTCTCAGAGACCCAGAAAACTCAGTACCCCCATACCTAGCCTAACCAGAGCCAAGTAAGAACCACTAGCTTTCATGAGGGAAGAAACGTAATTATTAACACCTTAGATATGACATGATGCCTACAGACCTTCAGCAATGGTCTTTATATATTCAACAAATATTTGTTTCACGCATATCTGTGTAGGGTTCAATGAAGAAGATACATAAACGGCCAAGATGCAGTGGAGAGTTCCTGTCCTCAAGAAACAGATCATCAAATTTAAAAGCCATCTTAACTAACATCTAGACTGCAAAGATGAGATAAAGAGGTCATCCTGACCTCAGAGGCAGCTCTACTGTGACAAAGAACATTTGTGTCTATATACACTATCATGACAATATACATAATGAGGAATGCTACTTCATCATCATTTATTTTTTTAAGTTTACTTATTTTGAGAGAGAGGGAGCTAGCACGCAAGCAGAGGAGGGGCAGAGAGAGAGGGAGAGTGAGAATCCCAAGCAGGCCCCACAGTGTCATTGTGGAGCCTGACGCAGGGCTCAATTCCACGAACAGTGAGTTCATGACTTTAGCTGAAATCAAGAGTTGGGCACTTAAGCGACTGAGCTACCCAGGTGCCCCCATCATCATTTTAAATGAGGCCTTCAGAGCAAAGAAATCTGCCATGATGGAAACTAAAGACTTTATAAAGCTGTTTATTAGGTTCTTAGATCCAATGACTTCCTGAAATTTTTGAAAAGCATTTAGTTATCAGTTCATGTTCTGTGACCCATAAAGTGATGAATAAATACCACAGTAATTCATAGATACTACCATCTCTCACCATGTCATGAAAAGCATTAAAGTGGACTGCTAATAATAGCATCTGTGCATTCTCTATCATGGAGAAAATCAGACCATAGTTCCTCTACACGCTTACCACAAAGCCCTTGTCAATCCTAAACTTCTGAAATCAATTTAGGTTTTAAGTGGAAATGCAGCACTAGAAAGCAGAAACAACAGAAATGCTGATTATTCTAGAGCATCCAATTGGTTTGATTCCAAAGCCAAGAGTAAATTAAATTTTTTAACATAACCATACTTAGAAGGGAAAAAAAGGGACGATGGTGTGGAAGGGAGGAAAAATGAGTCAAGAAGTGCCTGCATGATAGAGAAGACAAAAGATATGACCAAACAAACAAAGTCATCATCCCTAAATCCAATTTAAAAGCAATCAAACCATTTCATTATAGTAAAATAAGGGCATTAGGTAACGTGTGTGTGTGTTCTTTGTATTCTTTGAGCTTGGATATGACATTCTATTTTAAAAGGAAAGCAATAAATTAGCACTGTATTGTTAAAATACATACTTATATACATACATAAAATATACAAAAATACACAACAAGAACAGTTTGTGTCCATCCTAAAGAAACCCAGGGCCTAAAAGAAAGAGAACTGTAAGGTTTTTAATGAAAATTTTACAAGTTTGGACTCCATAATACAATCTAAGAATCTAGTATACTATGTCAATCATTACTAAAGCAACCTGTTTTGTTGTTTTGTTTTGTTTTATGACATTCTTGGAGCGATGAATTTCCTAAGAGTAATAAAGACAAGAGACAGTATGCAGCTCAAGGTCATACCAACACTACGCATTTCACTCCTGAGTAAACAGGTTTAAGCAAAAAGAGAAGTCAAGGAGAACCAAGAGGGCTTTCTCCTCAGTCTTTCACAAGTACCTCTTCCCCTCAGCAAGTACAATGAACCCAACTCCTTACTTTCTCCAGCCTTGCCTCCGGGTTGCCTGGTCTTGCAAAACAAATCTGGCAGTGGTATTTAAAAATGACATTTTCGGGTCGCCTGGGTGGCTCAGTCGGTGAAGCGTCCGACTTCGGCTCAGGTCATGATCTCGTGGTTTGTGGGTTTGAGACCTGCGTTGGGCTGTGTGCTGACAGCTAGCTCAGAGCCTGGAGCCTGTTTCAGATTCTGGGTCTCCCTCGCTCTCTGCCCCTCCCCCACTCATGTTCTGTCNTTTTATGACATTCTTGGAGCGATGAATTTCCTAAGAGTAATAAAGACAAGAGACAGTATGCAGCTCAAGGTCATACCAACACTACGCATTTCACTCCTGAGTAAACAGGTTTAAGCAAAAAGAGAAGTCAAGGAGAACCAAGAGGGCTTTCTCCTCAGTCTTTCACAAGTACCTCTTCCCCTCAGCAAGTACAATGAACCCAACTCCTTACTTTCTCCAGCCTTGCCTCCGGGTTGCCTGGTCTTGCAAAACAAATCTGGCAGTGGTATTTAAAAATGACATTTTCGGGTCGCCTGGGTGGCTCAGTCGGTGAAGCGTCCGACTTCGGCTCAGGTCATGATCTCGTGGTTTGTGGGTTTGAGACCTGCGTTGGGCTGTGTGCTGACAGCTAGCTCAGAGCCTGGAGCCTGTTTCAGATTCTGGGTCTCCCTCGCTCTCTGCCCCTCCCCCACTCATGTTCTGTCTCTCTCTGTCTCAAAAATAAACTATAAAAAAAATTTTTTTAAATGACATTTTCATCCTAAATGATGTATCTTACATACAAACTTCAGACTCCCAATCTCAGGCGGCCCTTCAAGGCAGCGAGGCAATCTATCCTTTGAGTTCTTAAGCTTCCTGTCCTGGTCCTTCCCTGTAAGATTAAGGCTTTTCAACCCTTCCGTCTCTATTCTTCAGCTTTCCACCCAACCTCTGCAGGCCCTTCTGTATCAGCAGGTAAATTTGCTACACAAAGCAAATAGCTCCCAACATTCTTTTTTTTAAAAACATGTTATTTATTTTTAAAGATTTTATTTTTAAGTAATCTCTACACCCAACATGGGGCTTGAACTCACAATCCCGAGATCAAGAGGAGCAAGCTCTACCAACTGACCTCTACCAACAGATCAGGAGCTCTGATCCCAACATTCTAAAGCTCCTTTTACTGCCTCTGTTTCAGAGAAGGGGCCTCAAACAGCCCTCCACTGCTACTCTGGACCTCATTCCCTTCCCTTTCTCTGGAACTGCTCCATGTGGTAGCCCCTTCCCTTGTCTTGAGTCTCTCTGTCCAACGGTTTGTGTCCTGCACCCGTAAGCCTATAAATACATGCTCAACACACTTTCACCATCCAGTCAAACATCAAAAGCTACACTCCTGCCTCTTCAGTCCGTTCACTTATCTCTATCCGCACTACTTACAATCATGTCTAACATACAGTAGGGGCCTCGATGCACAAGGGTTGAATGAAGGCATTTTCTTCCTCTTCACACAAAAAATTCAGATTTCCAAAATCTGGAACTTTTAAAAGGTATTTCCTAAAATGCTGGTGGACTCCAATATATGCTTATATTAAGCTCCTGTATTGTAACAGGTAATCAAGCAAAGCAAATACTGTTGTGACTTGATATAAGCAAATAGCCC
>NW_027527518.1:30177-33004 GCF_008692635.1 Crocuta crocuta | reverse complement strand
ATCCAACTCTGGGTTTTCTGTCTGAAAATGGCACCAAGATATATGTTGTAAGATATAGCTATCCTTCCAGAAGTTAGGTTAAAAATGTCTAAGTGTGTTCCAAAATACTTTACTTTTCTTGGATAACTTACCATGAGTCCATCATACTTGAAATCATGTTTCAATACTATGCCAGAGCTCTTTTCCATGCTATCTGTTACATAAGTGGCATTTTACAGGTAAGTAGAGTAAGTACATAAGTAGTACTATCCATCCATATACAANACTAAAGCAGTTTGGTTATACATGTTTTCCCAAGCTGAACTCCTTTTAAAAAGTGTCAAGAGGATTCCTAATTCGAATAAAGGCTCATAACAGCCTAATCACATCCTTCATGATTTCAGAAAGTTCAGTTCTACTCCTTTCCGTCCTTTTCTTTTTAGACTGAAGAAATCTCACCTTTCTATTGTGTCCTTACAGAGAAATGACTCTTTACTCTGTATCATTTCACTTCTCTTAATTTTGAGTTATCTTACAGGCTCCAAAATGAAACAACAATGCAGGTAGGTCTATAAGATTTACTTCAATTTTATAGAAGTCAAGAAAATTTCACCCCTGATGTAAGTTAGGAAAGACAGCCTTCAAAATACCTTTGACAATCACTGTACCCCAAGACTTACAGGAAATCATAAGGTAGTCCTCACAGTTGCTTTTGTCATCATCTTGCTGATCCACAGGGATCCCATTGGCATCTATGACTGCTTCAGAGGCACAATCTGCTACCAGTACTTCTTCTGAAACGACATCCGTTGTCAGAGGATCGGTGACAATTTCTGCTTCTACTACACTATCATGAACGACATGTTCAACATGTCCAACATCAGACACGTGTAGGGATTCACTCGTTAAGACGTGTTCTGGCATAGACATTGAGGCGGAAGTAATGTCGGAAGCCAAAACATCATCTGGGACCGTGCAATGTGCTAAAGAAACTTCTTCGGTTACATCTGAGTCCAGCACTTGCTCAGGAATGATGACCGTTTCAGATACATCTGCTTCTTCCATGATATCGGGGCAGTGAACATCTTCTATCACAACATCCTCAATAACATCTTGGATTACAACGGAGTCTGGGTCATCAGGAACAAAGTTATGCACAGTTATGTCTGAATCCACAACATCTGAAACAAAAACAGTCTCTTGTACTTCCACAACAATTTGATCACCATCCATGTGTGTAGCATCAGCTCCTTAAAAAAAAAAAAAAGATTAAAACCACAAATTTCAGGTAGATATGTGCATGTCTACTTCAAAAAATGTAGATGTTATTTCATTTCTAGCAGTAAAACAGACTAGCTTCTCATTTTTCTCAAACATTAAGGTAGATTAAAGAAGAGTAATCTATTTTTAAATCATATCAGAATAGAAATTCTTAATACATGAACTTTTATTCTCATCCCAAATCAAGTGATAGATAAGGAAATACAGAAAAATTAAGCAACTGAGCCAGGCACATATACACACAAAATTTCATGAAAAGTAAAATTCTAGGCTCACTAAAGTTAAACTGATATACATAGGTCATTAAGGGATGATTATAAAAATAGGTGATGTAACTTAGGTTGGCAAATAACATCATTTTCCTTCATTATATGTGTTTTTCATTCTTTTTTCCTTCTTGCTCCATTTCTTTCTCCTCAAATATTTTTTCTTCTTTCCTCTCTCCAAAGTACTTTTTTATCCATTTTTTCCCCTTTCTCTCCCTCTGTTCTGGAATAATATCTCACCAATATTCTCTATTTAGGACTATGGAAATTCAGAAATTATCCTCTGAATCTAGGATATAAAAGGGTCAGGGCATAAATGAAAAGAAGGCCAGAAGGCCACAGTTAAGGAGAAAAGACAACTGGTGAAGGAACCTCTGTGGACAGATGAGATGTATACAAGTGCAGGTGCGCTGGAGTGGTGGAGGCCAAGGTTAGTTGGAGCGGAGCCTGCCCCCACTTCACCAGGGTATTCGGGCTCTATCCAGCCTCCTCCTGTCCCCCCATACCCTAGTCCCCCAGGCAGCTCCTCAGAATATAAGAAACCCTACTCTGCAGTTAAGGAATAAAGACAGAGTGTTGAATCAACTGAAGCCCAGTGAGGTTAAATGACTTCACCAAGAACACATCATTTGCACAGATTATGGTGCTCCATAAATATAACTCTGAATGAATGCCACAAATGGGAAGTGAAAACAGATATCCTTGCCAAAAACTAACATAAGATAAAAGAAAACAAATCTAGGGGCGCCTGGGTGGCTTAGTTGGTTAAGCGTCCGACTTTCGCTTAGGTCATGATCTCGCGGTTCGTGGGTTCGAGCCCCGCGTCGGGCTCTGTGCTGACTGCCAGCTCAGAGCCTGGAGCCTGTTTCAGTCTGTGACTCCCTCTCTCTCTGACCCTCCCCTGCTCATGCTGTCTCTCTCTCTCTCCTAGAAATAAATAAAAACGTTAAAAAAAAAATTAAAAAAAAAAAAAGAAAGAAAACAAATCTAGTATCCTGGGTCCTAGTGTAGGGTGAAGCAAAGTTTTATGAAAGTCTTACCTAAAACACTATTCTGTCAACTAGTGCTTCTGGATGGGACGCAGACCAGGCCGAGTCGACGCAGCTGCCTAACTCACTGACTGTGTGTCACTGGCCAGGCCCTCAAACACACATGGCTTTGTTCAACAAACACAAATGACCGACTAGGGTCAAAAATATCATTAAAAATGTAAGAAATCTTAGAGCTAGTTAGTATCCATTTTAATTACATCTAGAAATAATAAAACAAATATGGCCGCTTTAATTTCTATACGACTTCTA
>NW_027527518.1:25905-30111 GCF_008692635.1 Crocuta crocuta | reverse complement strand
CTTCTACAAAATGCTTTATACTCCTCTGTTTTCCATATTTTCAATACTGGCATCAGCAACAGATCACTCTAACCTCCATTTTGCAGACACGAAGATGAAAGCATTCAGTGGCAAGAAGACTGGATACAAAATCTAAATCAGAGAAGAGTTGGGACACTTAACTGTTTTGTGACCTTGGGCAAGTCATTTAACCTCTGAATTTTGGTTTCCTCATCAATAAAATGAGGACAGTAGTATCTGCCATGCATACCTCACAGGACTGTTGTGATGATCAAATGGGAATGTATGGGAAGTGTTCTGAAAAACTGTAATGAGAGGTTTCATTATTATTAGGACATGAAAACGGAGGCCCTGATAGATTAAGTGACTTGCTCAAAGATAAACCACCCTAAGTGTTAATAATCAGGGTGAAAATGGAACAGCCCTTCAATCCACCACTTGGCCCATGATCCAGGCTTGTTTGTGGCAAGATTAAGCTAATAAAGAGTGTACGTTTTTCTCCAAAGAGCTTAGTCTCTCTTTCAAGCACATTAATTATATTTCATGTTCTAATGAAGAATTCTAGCTTTGCATCGATCATCATCAAAGTGATGTTACCAAATGTGAACTAAAAAATTATCCCAAGTTATAAAGAGAAATACATCTACCCCTGCTGGATTTAGAGACTAAAGAAAAGTTACAATTTAAAATCATTAATATTTAATTTCCTGAATATGTTAATCACTATTTCTTTAACATACTGCAATATGATTTCAAGTCCAATGGAAAATCAGTCAACGTTTTATTTATAAGGGTAGCTAGCCAGTGTGATATAAAACCATTTTACATTATAAAACCTAGCAAAATCACTTTACAACGTTATATAGTTGGAGTCATGGGTGATCTGAAATTATGAATACATTTTTTGTATTATTAGAACTTCATGAATTTACTATTCCTTATAGTTTGGAGAGTGAGGTAAGACTCCCTCTTCCTGAAGCAAAGGTCTCTTTTTGTCCCCTTGTGAGAGACAGAGTTATAAAAATAGGACAAGGTCAGAATGTGCAGGGTCTCAGGTTTATTCGTTACCTACTGGGTAATGAGCAGAAAACGGAGAAATGACACAATCCATCTGTTCTCCTAGGATGAGTACTCTAATTGGTGGGCTAGACAAAAGAGACTAAGGGGAAGGAAAATAAAAGTTACTGCAGACGAAGAATGAGATGACAGAGCCTGTCTACGTGGTAGAAAGTAGAAGGAAAAGATGTGAGCAAGGGAGAAATAACAGACTCAGTGCTGGAAATGGGCAAGAGATTAAGTGAAGAGGACAGTGACATTTTGAGACGGCTGCCGACAAGAATAGGACTGTTGGTCGTGAGGGAACCACGTTTTTAACGAGGGGAATAAGAATGTGTTGACTTTAACACGTGGAGGCTTGACCGGACAAAAAGGTACCTAAGTGTGAGTATCAATGTGACAGTCTAGCAATCCGTCCACTTGATAACCAACTCCGAATGTGGGAGCTGGGAAGTGAACAATCCAAGTTATACCTGTCGCGTCAAAAAATGAGTTTGGCTCTTGCGGTTGTAATTCAAGTCCATCTTCATCCATGGCCTTTGATTCTCATCAGTCACAGCTCCTAAAGCAGAAAAAACAAAACCAAGCATGACCTTTTTGGTATATGTATTAAAAATTTCACCATATTTATATTTCTGAAACTCTCAAAATTATGTGAGATGAACATCTATCAAAAATGTCTCTCTCTAAAACAAAAGGGAACTAACTTAACTGCCGTCCGTAGAGGACAAGGCAAGGCAGATGAACAAGTCAGCCAGGGCTAGTGTTTTAACTGAGATGCTGCTTACAAACATCAAGTATATAAATCCTGATGAATTCTGACATATGCATAAACCCGTATACTCGCTACACTACCCAGACCACGATCTGGAACACTTCTAGCACTCCAGCACTCTCGTCTCCTCTCACTCTGTATATATGCCCCATATTCTCACAAGGGTAAAGAGGTTTATTAAAGTTCAACTGAAACACACTCTACAGCTTACTGGGGGGAAATTTCTGCACGGTTTTTCTACTGCTTCTCTAAATTTAATGTAGTCTATCTTTCAACCAGTACATTAAACCACCGTAAAAATCCAAAATGTGTAACTGTAGTAATAAACAGCCTTTGGGAATTCTGCCTAACTTACACTGACCTCTCTCTCTCTCTTTTTTATAGTTTATTTATTTTGCGAGACAGAGAGAGAGGGAGAGAAAGAATCCCAAGCAGCTCCACTCTATCAGCACATAGCCCCACTTGGGGCTTGATCTCACGAACCGCGAGATTATGACCTGAGCAAAAATCAGGAATCGGGTCGCTTAACCAACTGAGCCACCCAGTCGCCCTTTACATCGAACTCTCTCAACTGACCATCCAATCTAGGTAAGTAAATTGCTAGTGTATTTATACTCTTCTGGCCAGAGTTGACTGGCACTAGCTACAAAGTGGTAAAAGAGAAGTTCATCTTAGAGCACAATAAAATCAAAGTCCTATCCCTGAGAACCTGAAACCAGGAGCAAGGGTCAGGCAGTCTTCTCCGCATCACCACCACCACCCTTGGCTCTAACACAGGAACTTGAGGAAGGCCAGTTTCCAACTACAGCTTAGACTAGTGAGATCAGGTTTACAAATAAAAAAATAAAAAGAATCCAGTGAATGCCCTGAGAAGCTAAGTAGAAGAACCAGGGAGGGGAGGTTTGCCAATAGCTTTTTGGCTCCCGGTTCCAGACTTTTCTGAAGTCCAGCTATAGGACCTTGTCTGCCTTAGGTTTTTGTGAAACATTCCAGTGACCTTAATGCTCCCTTCTCTACTTAAGCCCCAACTTACAACAAAAAACTTAACCAATTAAATGATATCTAACGCTGATCACTAATCAGGGATTGTGGTTTACTTATGTTCTAAGTATTACAGAAACCTCCTCCCCCACTGATTTCCTTATCTCTCTACTTTGTCTTTCTAATCAGCCTAAATGGCACTATTAGACATCTTTCTTTCACCTTTATCATTTTTCACTGATGATCACTTCTCGGCCTTTTGGCTAAGATCAAGTGTAGTATCATTTTTCACTGATGATGCAAGTGTTGAATGCTTAGTAAAATTTCAAATAACAGAAACAAGAGTCCTTTTTTTTTTTAAAGTGTATTTATTTTAGTAATCTCTACACCCAATGTGAGGCTCAAACTCACAACCCCCAAGATCAAGTCACGTGCTCTTCTGACGGAGCCAGCCAGGCACTCCAAGAGTCATTTTTCCGAATCATCAGCTAGATGACATCATTCCTTGGTTCAAAAATGTTTAATGGCTCCCTGCTGCTTCCAAATAAAGTTCACACTCTTGCCATCTTCTAAATTCCATACCCAAACAAACTTTCCCTCATTCTGTCCCCTACCTTCCCTGTAAGTACCTCCCCCACAAACTGCACGCATGCACACACACACACACACTTGAGACAAACAAAAATGTCCAATGTCCCCATAAGATCCCAACTCTACACTGAGCTCAGGGCTTCTCCTACCTGGAACACCTTTCCCCTGTCATCTCTGCGTGGACCTTTCCCCCAAAACTCTTTCCCCACAAAAAAAGAAAAAGCTGAAAGTAATCTTTCCCTCCTCTGAATTTCCACAGCACCTTTACTGTTTTTTTCTGATTTTACTTGTTTGCCATAAATAACTATTTACTTATATAGATCTAATCTTAAGATGCTAAACTTACATATAAATATTTCTTATTTATATACCCATGAGAAACTCAAATAACATTAATGTAGTAATCTAATTTTCAACATATCAACTCTGAGACATTTTCTATTCATTTTCAAGGAAGGACATGTTTCATGGTATTTATTCAAAATGCTTCAAATTAAAAAGAACAACAGGGGCGCCTGGGTGGCTCAGTCGGTCAAGCATCCGACTTCGGCTCAGGTCTCAATCTCACAGTTTGTGGGTTCGGTTCCTGCGTCTGGCTCTGTGCTGACAGCAGCTCAGAGCCCAGAGCCTGCTTTGGATTCTGTGTCTCCCTTTCTCTCTGCTCCTCCCCCACTCGGTTTCTGCTTCTCTCAAAAATAAACAAACATTAAAAAAATTTTTTTTTAAACAAAACAATTTTCACAGCTGAAAAATGGAAACTGTACATGTTCTGAAAAAGTTGCCAACTGCCCTCTCCCCCTTAA
>NW_027527518.1:23491-25835 GCF_008692635.1 Crocuta crocuta | reverse complement strand
TCCAGCCATAACGCTTTCTCTTCTCTCCACTTCAATAATGTAATTACAAAATGATAAACTGTAAATTCATCTTCTAAACATAATGCTATACTACTACCCGAAATTAAGCCAATTAAGACACCAATGCAATAAATAGGATTCGTTACGGTATTAAGGGCCGTCTCACCAATTTCCCTAGTAAACCCAGTCCCACCAGCTCTAAGGACTCTCCAGCTGCACACTAACTCCCGTGCTGGNCTCCTCCCTGGCTTTTCTCCTAAGAGTCTGACAGATCATCGATCCCCCCTGATTCTCAAGTTCTCTCCTTCCTCGGGTTTCTTCCCACCTTTCCGACCGTGGGCCACTCTGCCTCCCGGCTCCTTACTGCACCCTCGCCCAGGCCTCTTCTCTTCTGCTTTTAGGCCACGGTTTCAACTACCTACCATTTACGCAAAGGAGAGTCCCCAAGTCCACATACTCGGGGCAGCACGTAACACCCCACCAGACCGTCTGTGGAGTATTTTCATCAGGACACAACCCTGCTTTCCCCTGACATGACCACTAGGGCCTTTTCCTTCCTCCCTGCTTAAATTCAGTCAGGTTGTCAGAACTTCTTCATTTCTTCTCCACAACCTCTCAAGAATCTGTCCTGGTCTTTTTATTACCACTGTCACCACTCACTCTCAGCTTCCGATTTCCCAAAGCCCTGCTTTGTTTCAGGGCATTCACTTGCTCAGAAAGCACCAGCACTTCCCCAATATGCAAGGTGCTCTAAAATACTAACCCGAGCTACCGCAACAGACTTAGGTGCTATCAGTCCCATCATTTTACATCATATCCATTTCTTTTTTTTTTTTTAAGTTTATGTTGAGAGAGAGAGAGAGAAAGAGCGAGTGAGTGAGCACATGCCCCCACCCTCAAAAGAGCTGGGGAGGGGCAGAGAGAGGAGGAGAGAACCTCAGGCAAACTCCACACACTGTCAGAAGGGAGCCTGATGTGAAGTTCAAACCCACAAACCACAAGATCATGACCAGAGCCAAAATCAAGAGCCAGGTGATCAACCAACTGAGCCACCCAGGCGCCCCTCCATTGACTTTCTAACAGGTATTCTAGCCCAAATGGAGGGTAATCCACTCACCTTATTTTGACTTAGGTGAGCAGTAATTGTTAAAACAGTTTTGACGGCTTATTTTTCCTTCTATTTTGTCATTATAAAAACTCAAATGAGGACAAAACATGTTTTTACTTCCAAGCAGAGATGACTGTCCTACAACTCTGTAACCCCTATGGGTTAGAAGTAACTCTGACAACCAGAATGAAAGCAATGTTCTTAGAACAGAACCTATTCAGAAGAGTTCTCATTTCTGTGATAAAGTCTAAGAGTAGGGAACATGCACTAATAATGTGACTGAAATTATTCCTGCCTTTGCTGCAAGAACCAAGCCCAGAGATCACTTGAATTTGGAGACAAATAAGCAGAACAGTTCAGAGAACCAAGACTAACAATTTGGAGACATACTAGCATTTTGTCTGATTTATCAAATGTCCTCAAAATACTTCTGGGACCCCACTCTTACCACAAGCTCAGTAAAATATTCCCTTCTCAGTTAATAAAAATACCATACCAAGTTAATAGGTAGAGCAAGGGTATTTATCAATCTTAAATTAGGGATAATGAATATAAGACATTTCCCTTTTGGATCTCTTGATGTCTAGACACTTTGATGATCTCCCTCTTGGCCAAGTTAACAGGGTGCTTACATACTCACTTTGCTTATTGCAGCTAATATGCACACAATAAGTACTTTTCTGCTTTTGGTCTCCCAAAAACTCACTGGCTTTTAATTTTAGGACACAACTCTAGTTCCTCTCCCTAAGTCAAACTCAGAGGACCAACTGTACTACATACTGTAGTAGATGGAACTGCTCAAGCTGCAAGAAAGGCAAAAGCCAGATCTGTCTCTAAAAGTTTTTTTCTTTCCTTTTTTTTTTTTAAATAAACTCTGCCCACAGTGGGGCTCGAACTCCTGACCCTGAGATCAAAAGTCACATGCTTTACCAACTAAGCCAGCCAGGCGCCCCTAACAGAATTTTTCTTAGAGTGAAAGTGTAACTGGTGAAAATTTATATTTAAATCTTCCCTCTTAAGTTAAATTTCTCATTTTGTCCTCATATTGTTCAATGTTGCCCATTTCTTCACATACCTAANAAAAAAAGAGATGGACACTTAACCAACTGAGCCACTCAGGTGTCCCCAGATACCTCATTTTCAAGTTTGGAATTCTATTTCACTTCTCTTACCAATTCAGCCCTTAAATTAAATTTGTCTCTATGCTAGTCACTCTTAAATTCATCAAGTCCTCTA
>NW_027527518.1:21418-23439 GCF_008692635.1 Crocuta crocuta | reverse complement strand
AACAATCTCTGGTGTCTTATATCTAGAACCCAACAGGCCCTTCCGATCAAAAGACTTCAGCCCTTCTTAAGGGGCATCAGTCACAAGAGCAGGCAAGTCTTGATATGAGGATTATGAGTTCAAGCTCCATGTTTGGCATAAAGATTACTTGAAAAAAAAAAAGACTTCAGTTTTTCTTGAACTCAAGGAATTTTCTTCTGTTGTTTCTATACTTTCTTCCGTTTTCTGTTCATTCATATTAGAATTTCTACTATAGGATGCAAGGACTCCTAAATCTAGCCTCCATGTTCCCTTAATTTTACTCTGGTGTTTTCTTTTTACTACATTCTCAGAACCCCTAAACTCTTTCTTCTAGGCTAGCTAATTTGATTTTCATTCTATCTATTGAATTTTATCTAAAAGGTTATATTTTAATATCAAAATAAACTTTTTCACAGTAATCTTTTCTCTTNTTTACTCTTTTACTGGATACAGTATTTTACAAAATGTCTCTGAAGATTTAAAGTTACTTCTGTATTCTACATTAAACTGTCTCCTCTGCTCTCTCATTATTCAATCAGTTGGATTTGGTGCCTTTCTTTCAGGCTGCTGGTTTCCCTCAAAAGCATGATTCTTCTAGGTTGTCCATTCATATCTGTAGATGAAGACCTAAATCAGAATTACACTCTGATAGCTAGGTTCTATTTACTCAGCTCACGTGAGAATCTCTATTTGCAATGAACCTAAATTACGACCACGTTTAGAGGTCTAGAGTCTAGAAGAGAGTCCAAGGGAGAGAAAGGAACCATGTAACCAGCCAGGCTTTTCTTTAATGGCGGCCAAGTATCCCATCCTCCAGGTACTGGAGGTCCACTATCCCTCAGGATTGCCACAAGCTACCTAAAGCCCTGCTCCTTTCCCCCCACAGCACCTACTAAAACTACACGAGAATGCACCTATACTGACAGGTAAATGACTTAGCTTTTCATACCTTTAATTATCTGGCTGTGCCCAGGACTTGCTCTTTCTCCTAGGACATCCCTGCTTTTGACACCGGGGATAATGCAGAATGAAATCTTTGGATGGTCCTTCCAACTTTCTGAACAACGCCACTAAGCTCTCTAGGGTTTCGCCATTGATTGATTCCCAACTGCTCTATTCGACTAGAAATTTATCATACCCTGGTTTGCAAGTAACATGCCTCTCGGGTTTTTTTGTTTCTCTGGATTCATTTTTCTATTTCTTCCTCAGTGTGATTTTGAAAAGAAAAAAAAGTAAATTGTATGTCCTCTAATCTATCTTAAATTTGAAGTCATTATGAATTTGTATGTCAAATAAAACAGCATGCAAATATATAAAAACTATGAGACAGAAAACAAAAAAAAAACCATCAATAGTGACAAACTACAACTCTTATCAACACTTTACAGATCAAATACTCAAAACCTAAGGAAAGAGATGTATATAATTAAGAATATTAATCTAATAGCTTTATTTCACATTCCATTCCTGAAGAAGAGAATACACTGTTTTCAAACAAGATGTCCACCCTCCCTGACAAGAGGAGAAAAGGCATGCTGCTGTAAACTGCAGAGCCCAGTCCTTCCTTGTCCTGTCCTCCTCAGAAATACGGTACATGTGCTCAAATTGTAATACCAAGTTTTTATTTCAGATTACTATTTTCAATAGAATCATTTNCTTAACGCTTTATTTTTCCAAAGCCCTTATTCATGCTCAGACTGAGTTGCCGGAAGTACCTTCTGAATCTAGTTGCACTGATGTGCTATCAACACTAAGCGCTCGTTTTTAAATGCCTTTGCCTGTAAGACTGTGGCTTGAAGTGAGGAAATGCATACACTTCCTAATTTTCCATATGTAAAGCAGTACAGTCTCCTTAACGAAACACTGCTATTTAACACATTCAAAAATTCATCAATCCAGGCTCGTTACACAACAATCTACTGTATGAGGTGGAAGGGGATGGGCAAAATGGGTAAGGGAAATAAAAGGTACAAACTTTCAATTATAATGTAAAATAAGAC
>NW_027527518.1:21140-21329 GCF_008692635.1 Crocuta crocuta | reverse complement strand
GGTGATTTCTTCATGAAGTGCATAAATGTTGAGTCACCATGTTTTAATACAATGAATATATTATACTACATATACTAAATATACTGCAATATATGTAATACAGTGAAACTAATATAACATTGTCAATTACACTTCAATTTAAAAATAACATATATAAACCCTTTTCTTTGGATTATTCATCTTGATTCT
>NW_027527518.1:19470-21064 GCF_008692635.1 Crocuta crocuta | reverse complement strand
CACTCATCTTGATTCTGTCAAGAAAAATAATTTTAAAATAGTTATTAACCTTTGCTGAGATTTTGAACAGGAATTCAATTCATATATTTCCTCTAAGTATTCTGCTTTATTTTTTTTTTAATGTTTATTTTTATTTTTGAGAGACAAACAGAGTGCAAGCAAGGGAGGGAGAGAAAGAGGGAACACAGAATCCAAAGCAGACTCCAGGCTCTGAGCTGTCAGCACAGAGCCCGAAGCAGGGTTTGAACCCACGAACTAGGAGATCATGACCTGAGCCAAAGTCGGCCGCCCAACCAACTGAGCCCCCCAGGCACCCCAGTATTCTGCCTTTAGGTGCGGGTGTACTGGAGTAGAATGTGTCAAACACTCGATGTGATCAAAGGATACAGTTTTCTGACATGATATGAAGTGGAAATTAATTTAAACTACATGGTACATAGAATAAACTAAATAAAACGGGAAGGGGGGACTTTTTTAAAGGTTAATTTCTGTCAAATGCAGTACATGAAGAAAGGCTAGTATTATCAAAAACTGTTTCCTCCTTTTTTTCCTTTTTCTTGCACCTGACATTTTCCCCAAGTGGGCATTTAGTATACGTCTGAACAGATCATTCCCAAAGGTGTTAATTGAGTAAGTGCTTTTCTTATCAAACTCCTTCTTAATGAGTACAGTCTCCTTATATTAGAAACTCTTTCTGATAATGCATTAGAATTTGGGGTGTTTTTTTTTAGATTAAAGCATTTTTACTTTCATTTTACTTCATTCAAGCTAACAAGTGCTTTCCTTAGTTTTCTACTAACTAGTTGTATAAATCATGTATCAGAGCTTCATAGTTTTTTGGTTTATTTTTTTGAGAGAGAGAGAGCAAGCCAGGGAGGGACAGAGAGAAAGACAGAGAAAGAAAGAAAGAGAGAGAGAGGATCCCAAGCAGGATCCGCACTGTCAGCACACAACCCAATGAGGGGCTCAAACTCAAACTCACAAACCATGAGATCAAGACGTGAGCCGAAACCAAGAGTCAGAAGTATAACCAAGCCACCCAGGTGCCCCTACAGCTTCATAGTTTTTAAGCTATTTTAAATATTCTTAAACTATGAAACTCCTTAAAATTACAGCAACTTGACTAATATAGACCATACTCTTCCCCTCACCTGCATGAACATATGCTTATCATTGCTTTCCCTAAACACATCACCTTGGGACTGCAGGGTTCTGTAAACTCAGCGCTGATACTAACAAATGTTCTCTGTACGTGTTAAACACTGGCAAGAATGCAACACCAGGCTTTTCAACAACTATAACAAAATTTTTAAATTGACAGTTGCAGAATCAGAGAATGTTTTTATATTGATCCTTTGCCAATGCAATCAATAGTATGTTTTGTACCCATACCTTATTAAATTCTTCAATATTTAAAACAGAGGGAGAGAGATCAGGTTAGACACCACAGGGACCGGTTTGCAAATACACCCACTTTTTTCTCATTTACTTTATTGTTATTATTTTTTTTTTTTTAACAAACCCTATGTTGAGGGAACACCTGCTTCTTATACGAGTAAGAATGGCATGCTCCACTGAATATCAGCTCCAGGTT
>NW_027527518.1:18632-19430 GCF_008692635.1 Crocuta crocuta | reverse complement strand
GCCAGCTAATTTATACACCCCCCCAAAAGAACTCAAACCTGGCTCCTTTCAGGAGTTTAGGGGAGATAGTAAAATACTACCAAATAAAAATCTAAAGCAGGGAGTGGTGAGTGAAAGCACAAACATACATCATTTGAAATGATTAAAAAAAAACAAAGAAAAAAAATTAAAATTTTGTAAGAAAATCGTCTAATTCTATGTTAGAACACTGAGGAGAAACGTAAGTTATCATTATTTACTCAATAAAGGAAAACCCTCACCATGAAATTGAGGGAAAAGTTTTTCAAATAAAGAAGAGTTGTCTTTTACCCTTTTAACAAGCTCTTAGGACAGAGCTACCAGGACAGAGGAGTAAATCCCTTTTACAGGGATCCCTTTTACAAAAGTTAGCCATTTTCTAAAAACTTAAGAAAAATACTGTAATCAAACTACAAATTTGATTAATTATGTATCCCAAGTGAAGTGTTTGCAAATATGATCCATCTTGTAAAAAGCTATGTATGCGCACGCTCAGGCACGGGCCCCTTGATGGTTAGTCTAGAATTCAAAGACAGAGCCAAATAATGGCGTAAATTAACAAGTCAAAAAAAGAAAATCCTAATTTTCTCAATAGATGCCAAAAAGTTGAAATTCAACGGCTACTTTTGTTGTTATTTTGTTTTTGGTGGTATTCTCTCCAAGTCTGGGCAGGGTAGGGATATAATTTAACAATTAGTTAGGCTGCCTCCTTTTTTTTTGGTCCCTTTTTCATTTCCCATACTCTGATAAGATCTATTTTTTTATTTACAGCTATTCCGT
>NW_027527518.1:14322-18560 GCF_008692635.1 Crocuta crocuta | reverse complement strand
ACAGCTATTCCGTTAAATTGAAATAGAATTTTAATCTAAATAGAATTTCAATCACTGTAACTTTATAATAAACTTTTAATATATAGTAGGGTAAGTCTTCCAACTTTTGATTCAAGATTGTCTTTGCTATTCCTGGTCCTTTACATTTCCATATAAATTTGAAAACTGGTATATCAAAAAAAAAAAAAGTCCTGTTGGTATTTTGATTGGAATTCCACCAAATCTCTATATACCATAACTGATGATGTCTTTATATAATATTGACACTTCTCATTAAGGAACTCTGCATTTCCCCCCATTATTTTAATCCTTCATTCAGTTCTTAGTAAGGCTTTTTACTAAGGATCTTAGTATGTTTTTATTTATTTTTATGATGTTTATTTATTTTTGAGACAAAGAGAGAGCATCGACAGGGGAGGCGCAAAGAGCAAAGGAGACAGAGAATCCCAACAAGGCTCCGTGCTGTCGGCACAGAGCCCGATGCGGAACTCGAACTCACCAACCATGCGATCATGACCTGAGCTGAAACTAAAAGTCAAATGCGTAACTGACTGAGCCACCCAGGCACCCCAGTATGTTTTTATTTAAATTCCAGTTAACATACAGTGCAGTATTAGTTTCAGGTACACAATACAGTGATTCAGCACTTTCCTACAACACGTGCTACTCATCACCACAAGTGCACTCCTTAATCCCCATCATCTATTTAACCCATCCCCTCAGGTAATTATCACTTAGTCCCCTACAGTTAAGAGTCTTTTTTTTTTGGTCTGCTTCTCTCTCTCTTTCCCCTTTGCTTGTTTGTTTTGTTTCTTAAATTCCATTTATGAGTGAAATCATATGGTATCTGTCTTTGATGGACTTATTTCACTTAGCACAATACTCTACCTCTGTCCATGTCATTGCAAATGGCAAGATTTCATTCTTTTTTACAGCTGAGTGATAGGTACTGGCTTTTACATTTGATTTTCAAACTGCTTACTGTTAGTACAGAGAAATACAATTAATTTTTGCGTATCAATCAATACTTCCCAACAATAATGCAGTAAAATCAGAAATGTCCCAAGATAAAACAGTAAAAAAATTCCCATAAATGTGAAAATAAAGTTCTAAATAACTCGAGAGGCAATAAGAAAATTATGAAAATCACAATATATTTAGAACTAAATAATAAAAATTAATTCAGGTCAAAAATCACAGTATCTAGTTATAGTTTAGAGGAAAACTTATTAGAGTTTTAAAGTCACATAAGAGCAGAGATTAAATATTAATGAGCTAAATCTTCAACTTAAAATGTTAAAACATCAGAATAAGTGCAAATAAAACAGAAGGAAATATTAATCATATTGGCAGGAAGAGAAAGGATCAATAAAAGAAATATTTGGAAAGCCTTAATAACATAGTCAAGTTACTGATAGTACTGATCAGAAAAAAAAAGAAATGAAATGAAAAAAAAAGAAATGAAATAAATATTTTAAAGTCAACAGAGAAGCCTATATTTTATGCCAATATATTGGAACATATTTTTCTAGAATATTGTTCATTTTGTATAAATAACCAAAAATCTCAAGAAAAGCCAGAAAGACTTATCACCATGAAAGTATTACTGTATCAAAAACCAAATCACAAAAGACAAAGGTTTCACACATGAATTCTAACCTTCAAAAAAACAGTATCCAATTAAATACAACTTGTTTCAAAAAATAACTCATCTTATCAAGTTAGCATAACCTTGTTATCAAAACAAAACAAAGACTACATCAAAAAGGACAAGAACATTTCAAAGACAAAGGGATGCAAATATCCAGGGAATCCAAAGACAGTTTAAAACAGAAACTCTATTAATGCAATTTATCACAGGAATAGATGCAGGAAAAGCACTAGAAACATCAACTCCTGTTCAAGAAGAAAACTCTCAAATGATAAGTAGAAGATAAACAAATATCTAGTCCGTCCAAAAACCAAATCAATACAGTATGGTATTTGATGATCAAATATTAGAAGCATTCCATTAAAGTACCTAGACAGGGATGCCTGCTACCAATGCTTCCACTCAACACAGTGCTAAAGGCAGCAGTCAATGCAGTTCCAAAAAATAAAAAATAAAAGAAACACGAGGCAAATAGTCATGGAAAATAAGATATAAAACCTTCAATATTCATATACAATTAGAAAATACAAAAGAATTAGAAACTATTATTATTCACACATTTCATTGAATCTAAAAATCCTACCAACTAGAAGTTGCATCCTTGTTTTACATAAAGCTAAACACAAAACAAAAAAAACCCCTGACAATTAAACTGATGCCATACGTTGGGTTATTTAGAATGTTCGTTTTAGATTGAGGTCATTCTTTTAGACTTACATATATTTTATCAGACTCTGCACATACACAGAAAGAAAAGTAGAAGCAAAAAGAAATTGGTAGCGTATTCCTAAAACTTCACATTCAAGGTCTTACCATGGATTGCTTTTCTACTCAAAGCTATTCAGTCTTTCTTCACAATCTTGTCCTCTGTCAAAAAAGTGTTGGTGATACAGCACTTCTTAAAATGCTCATTATCTATAGGATTTTCTTTCCAGTCAGACATCCACTTCACAATTTCTTCTGCCTTCCAGTGTACTGTCCGGCATGTAGTAACACCACAGTGCACATGCTCATTAAATGAGGACAAAATGAAGAGTCCTGACCAAGTGTGTGCATGTGCAGGCAATGATAACTACATTGGACTGCTGCCTACACAACAGTGATTACATGGGACCTACTGAAAACCTATTTTGATTTCATAAATGCTAAAATGTACAGGCAGAAAAGACATCTCATAATCTATGAAATATAGGGAGGGAAAAGATCAACAAGGTTACATGATCAATATATGTAAGCCTGCCGTGTTCCCTATGCATTAGCAGTAACTAAATAAAAATATTAANGTTCATAGCTTAGAGTCCAATATGCTCAGATTCAAATCCCAGCTCCACTACTTAATATGTATGTATCTATATATTTATTCCATAAATTTGATACTAATACAATAAAATCCAATAGTTTTTCACAGACATTGACAAACTGACCCAAAAATAAACAAAGGAAACAAAAGAGCTTTAAAATTTCTGAAGAAATTTTCTATTATAAAGAAAAAAAAGACTTAGTTATAAAACTATCATTATTAAACCAGAGTGGTAGAAACAAACAGACCAATGAAATTAGAAGAAACGAGAAACAGATATGTCTACATGAGAATACAATACACCTCAGTAGTTTCATTATGAATTGGGGGAGAAAGGATCAAATTACTCAATGAATCCATATTAAAAAGATAAAATTAGATCCCCCATATAGAGAAAAAAAAATTCCAGAAGTATTAATGACCTAAATCTGAAAAGCACAGTATGGGTATGACTTTGGGGTAAGGGAACAATTTCTTACAGATACCAAAACCATAAGCCATAAACGAAAAAAACCTGAGAAGACTACCTTCACCTTAAGAAGTCCTATATAAACAAGCTACAAGATAAGCCACAGACTAGGAAATGGTATTTTCAGTGTGTATAATTGCAAATCATTAGTATTCCAAGTATAAAAGGAATATCCATCAACCAATGAGAAAAAGGAAATAATCCAATAGAAAAATGGACCCAAGACAGGCACAAGCAAGTCAAAGAATATTCAAATGGCCAATAAATATGCGGGACAAAAAGCTCAACCTCAACAGTAATCTAAGAAATGCAAAATGAAAATAGCAATGAGGTACAATTTATACTCAACAGATTGGAAAAAAACTGCAAAGGCTAATTTTTGGCAGTAGTCTGGAGACATAGGGGCCCATACGCAGCTGGTGGGAGTGTCGGATGGAACACAATTTGATGATTAGGCAATTCCCGGTAAAGTTGACAAATGCACACTTTTGAATGTAGCAATTCTACATTTAAAACCTCCAGAGAGAAGAACCCTGTATAAGGATGTTCACAGCAGCATTGTTTGAAACTGCACAAAACTACCAAGAGTATAATGGCCCCTCCATCAAGACGGATTTACACACAGAAATACAAGTAAAATGAACTAGATCAGTAGCTTTCAAACTTCTTGGTCTCAGGACCCTTTTTATACTCTTAAAAAAATGAGGACCCCAAAGAGCTTTTCTTTATGTGGGTTCTATCTACAGATATTTACATTCAAGATTAAATCTGAAACATTTAAAAAATATTTATGAACTCAAAACAGAACAAGCCAACTG
>NW_027527518.1:13615-14256 GCF_008692635.1 Crocuta crocuta | reverse complement strand
GCATTACATTTCTGCAAATCTCTTTAAAACAGGCTTAATAGAGGACAGCTGGGTTCCCATAACTGCTTCTGTGGTCCACCTACCATGACATCATGTGTCGTGCAGCCTCTGCACTGCACTTGCAAGGCACACACAAGAATGCAGCCAGAACAAGCTTAGGGACCCCTGGGAACTCCTAGAACACACTGTGAGAACTGCTGAACTAGATCCATGTACAAAATGGATAAACCTCAAAAACACAGTGTTAAGTGAACAAAATCCATGAAATAACACACACAGGATACCATTTACATAAAGTTAAAACACAAAAAGCTATACCTGAAACTAGTTTTGGTACAAATATATCAGGACAATCGTTACTTGCAGCAAAGACAAGGCAGGAATGTGATGGGGGACACTCTTTAAATGGATCTGTGAGATTTTCCTTCTTTAAACAAACAAAAAAGTTATGAAGCAAATATGTAATAAAAGATTAAGATCCGTTAAATCTGGGTGATACTTGCTTTTCAGTAGTTCTGAAATATTTCACAATTAAAAATTTTTAAATATATTTTTAAAAATCTCAATGGCTGAACATCCACTCCCCATATAGTTTTCCTTAAAGTGTGTCTCCCTTTAAATAAAATGTTACAAAATACCTG
>NW_027527518.1:12402-13539 GCF_008692635.1 Crocuta crocuta | reverse complement strand
AAAATAAATTGACAGGATTAAGAAGAGACTGGCCCCATTAACCAAAAAGAGAAGCAGCGGGGGTTACCCCGCTCATGTGATGTGCCTTAATAGGTACACTCCTTGGTCAAGGGACACATGGACTAGATGCTTTAATACTTGAAAACGAATTAACTACAAAGTTTTCTGCACCCAATAACTGAGACCATCGTTTTTAGAGGTAATGACCATGTGCCAGGTACTGCTAGAGGAAAAGAATACAAGAGAACCTATCTCTACATTCAGAGTTTAGGGGGGAAATGACAGAAATATAAACACACAGTTAAAATATAATAGCATTAAATAAGTTTAATGCTAAATTAAAGATGTCCACACTGCTATATGAGAGAGAAGAATGAGCCTGGAAAAAACGGTAATACAATTAACAAAAAGCAAGCTAGACAGCAAGACTTGTTTGAAGGACTCAGGGTTGAAAGAAAGAAAGAAAAGGAAGAGAAAAAAGATTTTCTACAGTGTGGACATCTACGATATTCCAAATAAATTTGGTTTCAGCCATGTTGAGACAATAACATACCTGGGTAGAAGATGGTCAGTAGGCAACTGGAAACGCTAGATGAGAAACATGGTAAAGGACACTAAAACCAGGGACGCAGATTCAAGAAAAAGGACAGAGGATCGACCTTGAGGGAAATCCCATGACAGAAGACAGAAAAGCACAGAGTGTTTCTGAAACAAAGAACACTTTTATCTGATATACCCAGTGACATGCTGTGTAAGTTTCTCAATTTCGGAAATAGTGGATTTAGGAATAAGTGCCGTGAAAAGAAATAAAAGCAGTGGTGAAAGGAATGAGTAGATAAGCGAGGCTTTTGTAAGATGAGCAAACCTAGGAATATTTCTAAGGAGAGGGAAAGGCACCAGCAGAGTCATAGGGCACTGATGCAATGCAAGCAGCAGAATCACAGCCACAGCCCCAGGACAGACCTGAAGGAGGCCAATTCTTCCTGCAGAGAGAGAACAGGAGGAAAGCCTAGCGAGGGATGGAGGAAGAGCCTGTAGTGGAAAGGAAGGAAACTCAGATGCTTAGGCCAGATTGTTGTCTATCTTTCTGGTTTAAATAAGAGATTAGATAATCTCTGCAGAGGCTGAGGGGTTTCA
>NW_027527518.1:8789-11133 GCF_008692635.1 Crocuta crocuta | reverse complement strand
AGCTGTCAGTGGCAATTAAGATCCCAGCTGGGGTTAAAGAAGAAAAATTTACAAAGAGCAATGTTGGAAAAAAACTTTTTTAATGCGCTGTGGGCACGTTTTTATTTTTTAAAAATTTTTTTAATGTTTTATTTATTTCTGAGAGAGAGAGGGGGGCAGCGTGAGCAGGGGAGGGTGAGAGAGAGAGGGAGACACAGAATCGGAAGCAGGCTCCAGGCTCTGAGCTAGCTGTCAGAACAGAGCCCGACCCGGGGCTCGAACCCACGAACCGCGTGAGATCATGACCCGAGCCGAAGTCTGACGCTTAACCGAGTGAGCCACTCAGGCGCCCCTGTGGGCACGTTTTTAAAAAAGAACCTTGCACCTATCTGAAATATACACATAAATTAAAGACTAACATCTCATTTATCCAAAATAGTTGGTAATAAGATGTTACATCAGTTTTCCAGATCACAAGATCTACCCTTTTGGGCAAAAACAGTCTATATTTAACAGTTTCCAATAAAAATCCTTCTAAACTATGCACTTATCCATCTTCTTAACTATACAACTTGAGTCTCCTTAATCTGAACCATCCATTCTTGCCCTGCTGGACCGCCTACTGCTGCTGTGCTTGTACTGTGTGAGCAGCTACACAATTTTCTCTTTTTTAGAGCTCTCCCATGTCTTTCCCAGCCGTCAAGACATAAAGCAACGGATTCTTCTTCTAAGTTTATGTTTATCCTTACCACCTCAACAACCGCAGCCCACTTGCTTAGCAACTTGCTTCTCGTCCGCCTCCTACAATGCACTGTTTCTCCAACTTTTCTAAACCATAGCCTCTTAGCATAAACACGAGAATCTTCAGTTCCCTCCCGGCCTCTCCTGGAGCTTCACTGCTCTGACCTCTTGTAGTCCAGGAAAATGGAAAAACCGAAACAACTTTCTACTGAATACTTACGCTACCTACAGATTTAGAGCATAAAATTCTAGGAAACTCATTCTGCACATATGCATCTAGGACAGTCAGATATTAATCAAAACATGAGAAGGCTTGGCTTAGCAAACAGTCTTAGTCCCAAATCAAACAAAAAGGTAGTTACTCTCACCGAGGGAGAAGAACAGGGGTTGCAAAAGGCCATCTGAAGGCTGCTGCCTTTTTAGTAATCTTTCTCCTAACCTACCTTTTCAAACTGACTTCTTAAGAAAATTACCATGAGAATACTTACAGGTTCATTGCTTACCTTGTAAAGAAACCCAGAGCACTAGTGCTGCAATTCTCAACGACCATACGTGAAAAGTTAGAAACCTCTCACTCTTCGTTTACTACAGAAACTATAACTCAGAGCAAGAGGTTATTTGGAGAAGTGAGGACAGAAAACAGCAGCAGCTGTCTAGCATAAACGGATCAGTTAAAAAGTAGCAAAACTGGCTGGCTTAACTTCTGAAGTCCTGATGATCATTCAGGCAGTGAGAACAATGATCCACTTGCTACTCTCAGTATTTCTCAACTCGGAAACTTTTCCTAGTCCAGTGGAGCCGCTAAGTGAACATAAAGCCTAGCTCAGGTGTGTCATCACCCTACCTGAGGGCTTCCCCCANCATCTACTCCTGCCAAACTACAAATACTTGCTGGGTCCTGCCTCCCAAATTCTTGCTCTTTTGTGAAGACACTTCACCCTTGAAATGCCCTCTCCCCACCCCCACTTCTGCCTAACAAAGTCCTACCCATCCTTAAGTAACCTCAAAACGTCACCTACTTCAGGAACCCTTTCCTCATGCTCCAAATGGAAACCCTGACTTCCTCTGGAACCCCAATAATTGGCTGTACCTTTCACGGCAGCACTTCAGTGCATTTCACCTCGTCCCATCCGCCTCTGAACAACGAACTTCTCGCAGCCACCGTCTGCATTACAAAAACCTTTCTAATCTTTCTTATCAGGCAGCACAGTGCATCACTAACACCGAGTTCCGAGTTTACGGGGGAGTTGTGCAGTGTGCTATCAAACGCCCTTTGAGGGACGAAATTTTTTCAAATTAAATAACGAAACTAAAACACAGGACAAGCAGATGAACAACACTGCATCAATAAGAAAATAAAAATCTTTCCAATTAAAAAAATTTTTCAAATTAAATAAACCAAAACACAGGACAAGCAGGTAGAGGAATAATACTGTACGATTAAGAAAACTTTCTGCCCTTCTTACTCAGAAAAAGTTCATACCAACAGATCACTCACAGCTTAAATGCACCTTTTCAAGAAAGTTGTTTTCAAATAAATGAGTTGCAAAGACTCCTTAAAAAATGTATTCCTCCGTTTTCGTGCCGTGCAATTTACACTTTTCCCCAAAATGGATCAAACAGT
>NW_027527518.1:8306-8573 GCF_008692635.1 Crocuta crocuta | reverse complement strand
CAACCGCATCGAGGGCACCATAATAGCCACGTACGACATTGAGTAAAAATAAAATGTCGTGGGGTTCCATTTGCCGTAGCGAGCCCAGATGCCTGCGCTGCCACCCGTCCCGACGGCTCCCGAGAGGGTACAGGGGCAGGAGAAAGGCGCGGGGCCAGGAACGCCGAGGGACGAGATGGCCGCCTGCGGCAACTCGGTTAAAATGCAGCGGAAGCAGCAACCAGTCACGGGGCTGCGGGAGGCAGGGCAGCAAGGTGGCGCTGCCGC
>NW_027527518.1:7456-8255 GCF_008692635.1 Crocuta crocuta | reverse complement strand
GAAATGTGTGTGTGGGCAGGAGGAGGGGGAGAGGGGTTATCCTCCAGCTACTACCAAGCCGTTTAAGTTTTTTTTTAAACAAGCATTCAGTCAGAGAACCTCACTGATTTTATTAGGTTGCGGGGAGAAAAGGATGAGGAAAAGGGTTACGTTTTGAAACTGGTTTCGCACATTGCAATGAACAGGAGTTTTTAATGTATATCTTCTATAGATCTGTATTTCAGAGTTTGGGAGCCTGTGATATGTAAGTCTTGTGTGATTGATAACTAATGAGTTTTCCACGGTCTTTAATATAGATAGGGGGTAGACTTGGGTATGGATATTGCTTGCAAACTACTTAAACAAGCGTTTAAAGTTTAAAAAGACGTAGGAGAGAAAGAAAAAATATATATTTAAACAATTAAACAAGCATTTATCAACTCCAAGAATGTCTATTTTGTGTTTTCATTAGTTTACATTTTTACTCTCTTTCCTTTCTGAACTTGGAACCCAAACCATGTTTACAAGTTACTAGTTAAACGTTAAACAGTGTAATCCTTACATTAATCCAGAATCTGACATGTTTTCTTTCTTCAATTCACTAAACGTTAGATAAAGAGATTTTGAAACAGTAAAGAACACAAAAGTAATACAACAAACAGCATATTGGTGTGAAGTCTCTTTAAATATAGAGGCCATGTATTATAGGTTCCTGTCATAACTTTCTAAAACTCCCACAATGCAAGTTGTCCACTCCCTTAGACATTTTACAATTATAAAATCCTTTCAAGAAGACGGAAAAAAGGAAATATAATAACAA
>NW_027527518.1:5381-7416 GCF_008692635.1 Crocuta crocuta | reverse complement strand
CACTAATACAATTTCAAAAAAGAATTGATAACCAGTGTTTACTTTCCAAGGGCCTCCATTTAATGCTATGGTATGTCAAGAATGGGGTCTCATCATCACATAGCCATAAGCAGCATGAACACAAAAACCTCCCGTCAGCATTCTTGTTCGTCCGTCCATAATCACCATCAAATACTAAGAACACCAGTATAAAGCACTTCAGAAAAGAGTATCAAGGAGCATAAATGAAAAAGAGGTTTCCTCCATTTAAAAGNCATTACTTTTCAAACATAAAATACTGTTTGATGAGAAACAAGGAAAGAATTCCCTAGTTCTATTAATTATATGAGATAAAACTTCATTGCAGTGCAACAAATATTCTGTAGATCACTGTACAGATGAGCCCAACTCTTTTTGAGTTGTCAATGAAGGGAAAGTAATTTGTACCTCAAGTCCATTTACGGAAGGCCATAAAGTGATAAAAATCATTTTACTAGGAGTACACTCAATATCAAACACGCGTGATAAAGGAGCAAAGAAGGTATAAATAGCCAAGATCAGAAATTGTTCACTATTATTGTAACATATAAGACATAGTTTATGAAAACATTCACAATAAGACCCGGAGGACACCTAAGATCCCTGAGAGCATGTGGTAATCAAGCAGTGAGTGGTGAAGGACTTGACACCTTGCACTTGAATGACAGCCTGTCTTGCACTGATACTTTTGTTGAATGCTTTGGTATTTGGGACCTATAGAATTCTGGACACAGGGAGAAAAAAGATGTGGTGCTTGCCCTTGGGGAACTGCAAATAAGGAGGCTGTGTGTGGCAGAATAAAAACATTCTTAAGTGCTTTCATTTTCTCGTTTAAAGAAACACACAATAGAGGGAAATTTTATTTAGGTAGATGGAGAGCAGACTATTTCAAAGGCATAAGCTGTGAATACAGAATAGATGGTTTCGATGCAGTCGAATGGGTTTTGGTTCTGTGCTACAATTTATTTGTTCCTTCAGAGCTGTTAATGTATATCAGATAGTTAAAAGCATCTACTCAAGGTTTTGACAGTGTTTTAATAACTTAACTACAATCCCTGACATGTTTATAGGTCCTTCAGCCAAAAATAATACAAGGCCTTTCAATCACTTTTCCCAAGAAAGATCAGTCAAAAAGAAGCCATTAAAAAAAAAGAACAAGAAAAAGAAAAGCTGTTGATTTTCACTCCACATCACGGACTGATGGAAATCCAAATGGGAAACAATAAATTATTGGCTTAGAAAATAGAGACCTTCTTGAATAAAGTTGTGGTAACTCACTATTTTATATCCCAAAGGTTGAAAAATATTTACTTTCTCCTAGAAAGGCCCTAGTTTTATTGAACTAAGCACGCCCTATAAAAATGAACCATTTCTCTGATACTTGATACTTAAGTCCTACTTATCTTAACACGAGCAAGTTGCATCACGTTGGAATTCAGCTGGCTATAATTAATGTCAAGTAAGAATTTTTAATCTGAGCCTTTAAGCCACACACCCTCCCCAAGGGAAATAATTTTAAAATAAACAGTGACTGACAATTAGGTGATTTTCAAGCAGTACTTTTTCACACAAGTCATTAGTTGAATAAGACATTGTTTAATTACTGAAAGTCACCAATAGCCAAATTCTCATGGATTATAAATCACAGAACACAGCAAACAAATTAGCTCCACTAAAAAGGTGAAAATCAATATGTGAGGCCTAGGAACAATGATCTGTCTGGTGCCCGGACTGGAACCTCTGTATACAATTTTCCACTAAAGGAACCAGGGTTCCTGGGAGAAATGACTGATTCCTGGGCCGAAGCAGAAAAGTACGAAGTGAACCAGGAATATCTCCTCATAACAGAAAGCCAGGGAAGAAAAAATGTCAAAGCTTACTAGGGGTGAAAGGTCTCAGGGGGCCAGTTTAAAGAGGCTCTAGTTGGCCAAAGATGAAAATATTTGAATGTCAAGAGAATAACTGCTATGGGGCACCTGGGTGGCTCGACTGGTTAAGGATCCAAAACTCGGTTTCT
>NW_027527518.1:4890-5286 GCF_008692635.1 Crocuta crocuta | reverse complement strand
ATGAGTTCTGGCCCCATGTCGGGCTCTGCGCTGACAGGGCAGAGCCTGCCTGGGATTCTCTTTCTCTCCTCTCCCCGCCTCTCTCCCTCTCTCAAAATAAATAAATAAACTTTAAAATTTTTTAAAAAAAGGAATAACTGCTATGGAATGAAACACATCAAGTATGTTTGTGAGTTTATAATCAGACTTTTAAAAATGATCAATTGCACAGCTTTGTGACTATACTAGGAACTAGTGAATTTCACAATTTCAAAGAGTGAATTTTATAGCATGTGTATTATATTTTGAATTTTTAAATAAGATCACCTTTAGAGAGTGGTAGAGAACCAACTCATTGTTTTGCAGAAGTAAATGGAAAGATTCATCTTATCCTAGATGAACTTTCCTCAGGCTAAA
>NW_027527518.1:0-4828 GCF_008692635.1 Crocuta crocuta | reverse complement strand
TCCTCAGGAAAAACAAATATCTGATAAAGGGAATTTTCTTTTAATAATTCTACTAATATATGAAGAAGACTTGATGGAATTAGAATATTACCATTTTGCAGCCCCTAATGAATTAATGAATCGAGGCAATTACCATCAACGGCTGCGAACCAGGGTGACTAGACATAAGCCTCACGACAAAAGGACACAAAGCCATCACCTAAAAAAATCAAACCTGAACCTGATCAACTCTTTAGCTCTAGTTGCCAATTTACAAGTAATACAGGGAACAGAGAAACATATCAATGAAAGCACAGGGATGCAATCCACAAAATTCAGATGGTGAGAAACATGAGAGGACCTGCTTTCTTCAACAGATAAATTAGAGCACAAAATTGGAGAGGAAACCAGTGATAGATAAGAAAGACTTAAAAGACATTATTAATGAAATGCACCGTATGAACTTTATTTCAATCTTGATTAAAACAAACGAGTATAAAAAAAAGATGAGAAATGTGAACACTGGATTGTTGTCAACGTGAACTGGATATATGCTGATATAAACAAATTATTGTTTAGGTATAATGATGATGTGATCATATCTTCAAAAGAGTCTTTAATCTTTTAGAGATACATTATCAAAATATTTACAGATAATATGATATGCGATTGAGGAAAGACCTATACTTTGAAAACTACAAGCCACTGATGAAAGAAACCAAAGGTGACACAAACAAATGGAAAGATATATTGTGCTTATGGACTGGCAGAATTAATATTGTTCAAATGTCCAAAGCAATGTACAGATTCAATGCAATCTCTATCAAAATACCAAAGCATTCTTCACGGAACTAGAACAAATAATCCTAAAATTTGTATGAATAGCCAAAGCAATTTTGAGAAAGAAGAACAAAGCTGGAAGTATCGCAGTCTCAGACTTCAAACTATATTACAAAGCTATAGTAATCAAAACAGTACAGTACTGGCACAAAAAAGACACAAAGATCAGTGGAACAGGATAGAGAGCCCATAAATAAACCCATGCTTATAAGGTCAATTAATCTAGAACAAAGGAAGCAAGCACATAAAATGGGGAAAAGACAATCTCTTCAACAAATGGTGCTAGGAAAAATGAACAGCTACATGCAAAAGAATGAACTGGACAAATCTTTTACACCATACACAAAAATAAACTCAAAATGGACCAAAGACCTAAACGTGAGACCTAAAATGATAAAACTCTTAAAAGAAAATATAGGCAATAATCTCTTTGACATCAGCCTTAGCAACATATTTATGTCTCCTGAGGCAAGGGAAACAAAAGTAAAAATAAACTCTTGAGACTAAAACAAAAAAAGAAGATTTTGCACAGCAAAGGAAAACTTCAACAAAATAAAAAGGCAATCGAATGAATGGGAGAAAATATTTGATATTTGATATATCTGATAAAGGGTTAATATCAAAATATATAAAGAACTTATACAAGTTAACACCAACAAACGAACAAACAAACAAAAACAACCAAACAATCTGATTAAAAAAGGGGCAGGGGACCTGAACAGACATTTTTCCAAAAAAGACCTGCAGGCCACATGAAAAGATGCTCCACATCACTAATCATCNACCATTTCGTGCCCTGTTCGTGGGAATATGAATTAGTGCAACCACTGTGGCAAACAGTCTGGAGGTTTCTCAAAAAATTTTCTCAAAATTTCTTTTAAAAATAGAAATACCGGGGCGCCTGGGTGGCTCAGTTGGTTANCTCTCTCTCTCTCTCTCTCAGAAATAAATAAAACATTAAAAAAAATTTTAATATTTATTTTTGAGAGAGAGACAGTACAAGTGTGCATGAGGAGGGGAGAAGAAGGGCAGAGAGACAGGGAGACAGAGGATCGGAAGTGAGCTCTGCTGTGACAGCACAGAGACCAACACGGGGCTTAAACTCATGAACCCTGATATCATGACCTGAGCCAAAGTTGGACGCTTAACTGACTGAGCCACCAGGTGCCCCTATTTATTTCTTTAAGTAAGCTCTATGCCCAACATGGGGCTTGAACTCACAACCCCAAGATCAAGAGTCGCATGTTCCACCAACTGAGCCATCCAGGCGTCCCTGCAACATTATTTATAATAGTCAAGATATGGAAGCAACCTAAGTGTCCATTGATAGATGAAAGGATGAAGAAGATGTGGAGTGTGTGTGTATATGTACACAGGCAATGGAATATTACTCAGCCATAAAAAAAGAATGAGACCTTACCATTGCAGCAACAAGGATGGCCCTAGAGGATACTGTGTTAGGTGAAATAAGTCAGAGAAAAATAAATACTGTATGATTTCACTTCTATGTGGAATCTAAAAAACAAAACAAATGAATAAATAAACAATCAAAAAACAGAAAGAGACTCATCAATAACAGAGAACAAGCTGGTAGTTGCCAGAGAGAAGGTGGGTGGGGGCCCGGGTGTAATAGGTGAAGGCGACTAAGAGGTAAAACTTCCAGTTATAAAATATATAAGTCACAGAGATGAAAAATACACTACAGGGAATATAGTCAATAATACCGTAATAATATGGAAAGGTGACAGATGGTGACTACACTTATTGCGGTGAGCATTTCATAATATACAGACTTGTCCAATCACTATGTTGTATGCCTGAAACTAATGTAATATTGTGTGTCAACTGTACTTCAATAAAGAAAATGATATGCGTTACTCCCTTTGCGTATATACTTGAACTTTTCCATAGCAAGTTTAAAAAACAAACAAAAATATGGGGCACCTGGGTGGCTCAGTTGGAGAGGTGTCCATCTCCAGCTCAGGTCATGATCTCACAGTTCGTGAGTTCGAGCCCAGCATCGGACTTTGTGCTGACAGTTCAGAGCCTGGAACCTGCTTCGGATTCTGTGTCTCCCTGTCTCTCTGCCCCTCCTCCGCTCATGCTCTGTCTGCCTCTCTCTATCTCAAAAATAAAATAAACATTTAAAATTAATTAATTAAAAAACAAAAATAGGGGCGCCTGGGTGGCTCAGTCGGTTGGGCGTCCGACTTCGGCTCAGGTCATGATCTCACGGTTGGTGGGTTCGAGCCTCGCCTTGGGCTCTGTGCTGACATCCAGCTCAGAGCCTGGACCCTGCTTCAGATTCTGTGTCTCCCTCTCTCTCTGACCCTCCCCTGCTCACGCTGTCTCTCTCTCTCTCAGAAATAAATAAAACATTAAAAAAACCCAAAAACCAAAAATAAACATACAAAGAAAAAAATTACTTTCACATTTCAAAGAATCTCTGGAATGGGACAAATATTACAGATATTCATTGCTTCCCTTCTTGCTTTTCTGTGGCCCTTATAACAGCACTGATTTTTAAAAAAACCATCAGCATAATTAAACAATGAAATACATAAACTAAGACACGATTAAGAAAAGAGCAATAGTTTTCAAATTTGCAAGCAATATCTTGCTAAAGATGTGGGCTGCTCGATTCCTAGAAATTCTAATTTTTAGTAGGTCTGGTATAGGATGGAGGAATCTGCAGTTGAAACAGGAGCCCAGGGGATACATAGACACCTGGGCCACACACCAATATATTTGAAGAAACATTATAACCCCCCGCTAAATGCCTCTTTGCCCACATTTACAGAGGTTTTCTTGGATTATACAGAAGTAAATGCTGGATATGGCACACCTTCAATATTACTATCCAAAATGGTTGTGCTAATACACATTGCTTCCAGTAGAAGGAGAGAATTCCCATTTCCCCATTTCTTAGCCAACTCTTGATGTGCTCATACTTTTTAATTTTTGCCAACATAACTACCTTACAGAATGATCTTTCCGTTAGGAACATTTGCTAAAGCAGCTCTTGAAAAATCTGCCACATTTGAACAAAGACTCCTTTTTAAGGACATAATCACTTTTCACCCCCAAATTCGTTAAATAAATATGCTCAAAGAAGTGATAATTCAACATTACAGTTTAAAGCAAAAATATTCTCACCAATTACAAGACATAAGAATTCCTCATCAGAGGATCTCATATGGAACAAATTTGAATTGTGCTCTATGTTTATATGAACCACAAATGTTTTTTGCTTGTTTTGCACACAGACATCAAGCAAATAGAAACAAACATCCCAAATTGAGAATAAAACAGGAAGAAGCAGCTGCCAGAAATGTGGAAAGTTTCGTAACTCTTGAAAAGGTGAAGCAAGCCAAGGACAAAGCAGGAATCTGACAGAGTAAAATTAAGGTTCCAATGAAGTGTCAGTTGTGCATGTAGGACTCAGGTGACCGGCAACGGAGTCCCCAGTTTATGGTAATGAAAATTCACATTAAAATTAAGTAAGAAGTAGAGTCAGAGCATGAAATGATCTGGTCTGGTGAGGAGTTGGGAAGGTTTTTTCCTGTAAAGCATGACCCCGGGAGTAGTCAGAAAAAACGAATTATTAATTTGGTTACAGAGTCCCGTGCTCTGGAGCAGAGCTTCTGGAACTTTATGCGCACACAACCCTCCCTCCCCGCCCCCGGGGGTGTTGTGAACGTGCTGTTCTGCCGCTGGGGGGCCAGGACCTCCCTGAGACTCATTTCCAGCAAGCCCCTTTCCCCAGGCCTCTGGGCTGAGCCCGGGGGATTTCTGGGAACGCGCAGTGCGGTTGCTCCTCGAGCTGACTGCTCAAGTGTATCGCTGAGAAGTCGTGTGCCGCTGCTAGGACAGTGGGACGGGCAAGGGGTAGAAACTCTTTCCCTAATGAGGCCTGGAAGTGCTCCGGGGATCATTACTTGCACCCATGTCCCCGCCCCGGGGAACTCAATATTCGGAGGTGGTGAGAGATGGTAGATTCGGGGAACAC
>NW_027527517.1:0-14416 GCF_008692635.1 Crocuta crocuta | reverse complement strand
TGGCTCAGGTCATAATCTCACTGCTTGTGGGTTCCAGGTCCCCGTCGGGCTCCGTGCTGTATGGAGGCTGCTAGGGATGCTCCCCCACCCCCTGCTGGTCCTTATCTTTCTCAAATTAAGTCAATAAAAGCTTAAAAATTTTTTTACAAAGAAGTCCAAGATGAAGATATCATCAGATTTGGTTTCCTCGGAGGTCTCTCCTTGGGCTGCAGATGGCGCCTTCTCACGTGTCCTCTCCTGGTCGCCCCCTGGTGTTGACTGTGTCCCTGTCTCCTCTTATAAGAACACTACTCATATAGGATTAGGGCACATCCTAATGACGTTTTATTTTTTTAATTTTTAAAGAATTTTAAAAATGTTTTTATTTATTTCTGAGAGAGAGACAGTGTGAGCAGGGGAGGGTCAGAGAGAGAGGGAGACACAGAATCCGAAACAGACTCCAGGCTCTGAGTTGGCTGTCAGCACAGAGCCCGACGCGGGGCTCGAACCCACGAACCGCGAGATCATGCCAGCTTTCCAAGGTCCTGCTCCCTCTTCTAGATAAACACACTCATTTCTAAGACCCAAGAGGCATTAAGACACCCATTTCATCTGGTCTAAGAGTCGGCCCCCGCACAGATTGTGAGCACCGCACGGACGCGGGCAAGGAGGGGAAGCGAGTAGGGCGCTCCTCTTTCCCTTGGTTCCAGCCGCCCGAGAGCTTGAACTCGTGAGCGCCCCGCGCTGGATAACTCGTAACCGCACAAAACACCTCAAATGCCCCCGCGTGTGGGGTTGTCCTGGAAGAATCGCGTCCTGCTGTGGACGGGAGCGGGGAACGACACGGACCAGGCAGAGCTCCCGGGGAGTGGCCTTGGGTGAAGGAGGCCCTTGAAGCGGGGTCCGTCTACCTCCCCGCCGCCGCTGTTATGGCGAAAGCCATCGGACTGTCAGAGTTGAATGCTGGGCCATACAAGCCCTGTCTATTCCGGCCTGGAGCCGCCCTTTACTGAATTCCTTAAGGTTCCTAGGCATTAAAAAAAAAAAAAAAGTGGGGGCGGGGAGGAGGGGAAGGCTGGGCAAGATTCGGAGCAGTGAGAATTCGGAGGGCCTAAGACCTCTGGCCACATCGCTCCAGCAAGCAAAGGAATTTTAACAAACTGGGTGGAGAAACGGATGAATGGCACCCGCTAAATGACCTGCTCCCGGGTTAGCCTGGCCTTTACAAACCCCCGACGTGCAGACACAAGTCAGGAACCCAAAAATAACCTGACAGAAAACTGATGCGAATGTGGGGAGTCATGCATTCCCACAACCCCAGCAGGAGCGCCGGGCCGCAGGCGGCCGCTTCCGGCGGGGGCGGGGGAAGCGTGGGCGCACGGGGATCTGCGTCCTGCTCCCCAGCGTTGAAGACTGCAGCCCGGGCGGGCTGTGGACGGCGAGCTCCGAGTGGCTCACAGGTAATACTCCGTCTCGGCCCGCTCTGGAGCGACACCAGAGGATCCTGGCCACACCCGAGGGAAAAAGCTCGCATGCAGAATCCCTAGACTCGGAGCCTGGCCTCACAAGCCACTTAACGGGAGATCCTCAGCTCAAACTTACTGTAGTCTCCCACTCTAACGGGATGGATGGGTGCAGGGGAGTCGAACAAATGGCACAGCTGCTTTCTGGTGCCGTCATGGGTGGCTCTGAAAAGAGCCTTTGGTTAGGATGGAACCTCGAGCCGAGCGCGCACTTAAGCCCGCTCCCCGCGGATGCGGCGAGCCAGCTGGATGTCCTTGGGCATGATGGTGACGCGCTTGGCGTGGATGGCGCACAGGTTCGTGTCCTCGAACAGCCCCACCAGGTAGGCCTCGCTCGCCTCCTGCAGCGCCATCACAGCCGAGCTCTGGAAGCGCAGGTCCGTCTTGAAGTCCTGCGCGATNAGCTGGATGTCCTTGGGCATGATGGTGACGCGCTTGGCGTGGATGGCGCACAGGTTCGTGTCCTCGAACAGCCCCACCAGGTAGGCCTCGCTCGCCTCCTGCAGCGCCATCACAGCCGAGCTCTGGAAGCGCAGGTCCGTCTTGAAGTCCTGCGCGATCCCGCGCCCCAGCCGCTGGAACGGCAGCTTGCGGATCAGCAGCTCGGTGGACTTCTGGTAGCGCCGGATCTCGCGCAGGGCCACCGTGCCCGGCCGGTAGCGGTGCGGCTTCTTGACGCCGCCCGTGGCCGGCGCGCTCTTGCGGGCCGCCTTGGTGGCCAGCTGCTTGCGCGGGGCCTTGCCGCCGGTCGACTTGCGGGCGGTCTGCTTCGTGCGGGCCATTGCCAACCAAGACAAGAGCGTCCGAGCACGGCGGCGGCGGCAGCGGGAGGAACGGGTCTCGGCCCGCCGCGGCAGCCTTTATAGCCACCGTCTTATTCCGGTTGGGCGGGGCGATAATTGAAAGTCCCGCGCTGCCTGACCATTGGCCGTGACGTCACCTCCTGGCATCACTCATTGGTGCGGGCAAATCCTCCCTGCCCCGCCCACCCGCCTCGCTTTCTCCTTTCCAGTTGGCTGTCTTTCCCTACCGTGTTTTTCCTTTCTTTTCCGCGGGCGAGCGGGGGCGGGGGAGGGGGGCGGAAAGGGAGTCATTTTCCATCGCGACTGTGTCTGCATTTTTCTTCCCAGGCCTTCAACACTTTGCCCCCTTAGAACGTGATACGCTGTTCAGTCCCTCGCTGTCTCCCCTACTCCACTTCAATCTTCCTTTTGCTCCCTGCTCCTCAAAGCGCCTCGTTCCCGAAGAGCCCCTTCGTTNTTGGCTAAGGCAGAGCTTTGTTCCGACGACCAATAGGCTGGCTCAGCATGAATCCACTCATTTCCATAATCTCGTCCCCCTCGCAGCAGCGGCGCGGAAAGCTCGCGAACCACGGCGCTGCGTAGCCACAATCTTCGTTCGTCGAGGGCCTCTATTAGGGCCGAGCCGCTTCCGGTAGTCTCGGCCCCGTTGTCCGTCTCTTGCGCTTCCCGCGATGCCCGAGCCGGCAAAATCCGCTCCCGCGTCCAAGAAGGGCGCGAAGAAGGCGGTTGCCAAAGCCCAGAAAAAGGACGGCAAGAAGCGCAAGCGCGGCCGCAAGGAGAGTTACTCCATCTACGTGTACAAGGTCCTCAAGCAGGTGCACCCCGACACCGGCATCTCGTCCAAGGCCATGGGCATCATGAACTCGTTCGTCAACGACATCTTCGAGCGCATCGCCGGCGAGGCCTCCCGCCTGGCGCGTTACAACAAGCGCTCCACCGTCACGTCCCGGGAGATCCAGACGGCTGTGCGCCTGCTGCTGCCCGGCGAGCTGGCCAAGCACGCCGTGTCCGAGGGCACCAAGGCCGTCACCAAGTACACCAGCTCCAAGTGAGTCCCTGCGGGGACAGGGCGCTCGCACGGGTTGCCGGCCGCTGGACTCCAAAGGCTCTGTTAGAGCCACCCACCTTCTCGGTGAAAGCAGCTGTTTATTGCTGTATTATGGGTTCTAGTTTGTCCTTTGGGTTTTTCTTGTAGTGCAGTGAATCACTCTCGTTAAACACAAATATGGTTTCTTTTCTTTTTCGGTTGGGCCACAGAATAGTTCTTGCCTGGTTAGGTTGGTGAAGAACATAGTGGGGGATAGGTATGCTGTGGCTTGTAGAGGAGTGTCCTTGACTTTGGCTTTGTTGCGTACAGATGAACATGTGCGTTGCTAAGTTGTTAACGTTGAGAATAGTTTTGGTTTTTAGTAACTTAACTAATGAGAATAAGGAAGTTGTTAGGATAACAAAGGTGCAATCTTCTCTTGTTCCCAGTTGGTAAAACGGTGGTGGTACTTAAATCTTAACATTTTATGTGCCTCCCAGTTGTGAAGTACTAAGGGATAACTTATTTTTGGTTCCGACAAATTCGTCACCTTGGTATCCCTGATTCACGGGCATCTGCTTTTTTTATTTTTATTTTTTCATTTACGTGACGATTCCTCGATTAGGAAAATTGACACGGATTAGGTACCTAGTAGTTAACCGTTAATGCTGGTGCAAATCTGCAAAACCTGCCTAATATATGGTCACAGGGAAAAATATTAGAAAAGCTTGTCCAATTTAAAGGCTATTTCCACACAATGGGTGCATTACATGCGTAATTTCTGAAGCAGGAAAGAATGTAAAATGCTAGACAAGTGGAAAGCCCCAATATGGCTAGGAAAGTCAAAAGGAGTTTGATTGGCTTGAGAGTTTGTTCTCAGTGTTCTTGGAACTCTTGGATTGTTTTAGGCAAGGATCTGCACAACACACCTCATTAGCCTTATAAAAGATACTCCGGGAGTATTGCCAATGCCCCCTCCATAAAGAGAGTCTTCTTGTTATTCATACTTTCAGATCTTATATTCTAATAAAATTTTGCCTGCTGCTTCTTTAAGAAGAAAAAATTACTCTGGTTGCTTAGGGAATCTAGATTCTAGGTTGTCCATAGTAGAAGCAAGAAAACCAATGAAGAGGCTCGATAGTGTTGTGCAGGAAAGCATGATTAAAAGTCTGGTCTCCAGGTGAGTAGTTAGTTGTCAGTATTACCTGAGAATCCATTAAAAATGAAAATTTCAGGCCCCAATACTCTGTGTTAACAGATCCTGTGGGTGATTCTGATGGTTGCTAAAGTGCAAGAACCACTGGGAGTCTAGACCTGTTGTGATAGTGATAATAATGATGACGGTTGAGTATGTTGGAATTGGGATTCTATTTTGGAGGTAAAATTGATAGGCTTTGGTGAGGAATGAGATTTGGTTAAGAGTTGGGGCACCTGAGTGGCTCAGTGGGTTGAACTTCCAACTTCGGCTCAGGTCATGATCTCCTGTTTTGTGGGTTCCAGCCGCCGTGCCCTGTGCTAACAGCTCTGAGCCTGGAGCCTGCTTCAGATTCTGTGTTCCCTCTCTCTCTGCCCCTCTCCCATTCATCCTCTGTCTCTCAAAATAAACAAAAAAATAAAAATAAAGATTTAGTTAAGAGCAATCCCCCTAAGTTTTTTATTTGAATCACTGGTGCTGTTAATTAGGATTAATACGGGTTTGGGGGCACTGAAGAATGATCCAGAGTCCTGATTTAAATTTGAGAAGCTTTTTCATATTCAGGTGGATATATGGAGTCGGCACTTTGAGAGTGCATGTAGGACTCCAGGAAAAGAACACAGAGGAGAGAGGACAAGGGACTGTCACCTGAAAGTATTCTTCCAGATTATTTTTCCTTATGTTTCCTTAATGTATTCTTCAAATGCTATTTCTTATGTGTTTGTTATCAAATACAACTTAGTAGTTGATAGTCCTATAATATGTATTACTGACTGTAGCATTTCTATTTTTCTGTTTTTTAATAACATCTTAATCTTTTTTTAATTTTTTAATGTTTATTTTTGAGACACACACACACACACACCCACACACACACACACACACACCCCACCCCCGCCAAGAGGGGGAGAGGCAGAGAGAGAGAGGGAACACAGAATCTGAAGCCGGCTCCAGACTGAGCTGTCAGCACAGAGCCCAACGTGGGGCTCGAACTAACAAACCGTGAGATCATGACCTGAGCCAAAATCCAACGCTTAACCCACTGAGCCATCCATGTGCCCACGTCCTGATTTTCATTAAGGAATCCACCTAACCCCTTACGTGTGTCTCAGGTTTGACCGTCCATTGGAATCACCTGGAGAACTTTAAAAACTGATGCTTGGATGACAGCCCCAGAAATTCTGATCCAAGTGGTTTGGGATCTAAGAGACTGCACCTGGATTGATGTTTAAAAAGCACTCCAGGTGACTCTAATAGGCAGGCCAATTTGAGAACCCCTGTCCCATGTGTTTCCCAGAAAACTGGTCTTACAGGGTTGGCCTGATTGCTTGAAGTGTAATCCCAGCCCCCTTTGAGCATTGATTAGTTTAGGAACCTAGATGGATCCCATTAGCACAAACATTTCAGAAATTGAAGTAACTGAGTAAGGGAACGTAGATTGCTTTTATCTTTTGGGAAAGAAGTTTCTTTGCCTTGAAGAACAAAGGAGAATGGAGTGCTCTGGGGTGTGAAGGCAAAGAATTGTAGACAACACTTGATGAAGGTACATCTCCGGGGGAGAACCAGAGTTCTGAGCCACTCATGGAATTCAGCCAACCTCGGAGCCCTGCTGTACCTGGGGACATCCAGTTAAGCCCATTTGCCTGACATATTTTTATTTAAACTAGTTTGAATCTTGAAATATTTGAGAAATAATAACACATGATTTCCCAGCATAAAAGATAATAGCTGGCCTTTTGTCCTGGAAGCTCTCAAAGAGGCCAAATAGGGTAGATAAGAAAAAAAGGGAGGGGTTCCAACTGCATATTTAGAGTAAGTCTCCCAAGTGTTAAAAATCAGTATTTAGGGGCGCCTGGGTGGCTTAGTCGGTTAAGCGTCCGACTTTCGCTTAGGTCATGATCTCGCGGTTCGCGGGTTCGGGCCCCGCGTCGGGCTCTGTGCTGACTGCCAGCTCAGAGCCTGGAGCCTGTTTCAGTCTGTGACTCCCTCTCTCTCTGACCCTCCCCTGCTCACGCTGTGTCTCTCTCTCTCCTTGAAATAAATAAAACATTAAAAAATATATGTATATATTAAAAAAAAAATCAGTATTTGACCAGAGTCAGTGGTTAATAGTACCATCAAGAAGGAATGTCTGAGATTTAAACAAATCTGAGATTTAATGTAAAAACTTAAATAGAATTCTATTATGTAAAATTTTAGTATTTGTATTGGGTGGTAGGGCTGATGTAACCAAGTACCATGAACCGAGTGACTTAAAACCACAGAGATTTATTCTGCCATAGTTCTGGAGGCTAGAAATCAGAAGGCGCTGCCAGGCTCCTGTCCCTCTGAAGGCTTTCAAGGAGAAACCTGCCTTATTTTTCAGCTGGTAGCCTCCGCTATTTTTTTGGCACGTGACAGCATAATTCTGACTTCTGGCTCCATTTTCTTCCTGTGTTTCTACATCTTCAGAGGGAGGGACACAAGTCACATTGGATTTGGGCCCACCTAATGACCTCATTTTAAATTGATTACAGGCATATGTTATTTTACTGTGCTTTCTAGATATCACATTTTTTACAAAAGGCTTGAGACCTTACATGAAGGCTTGCAGCAACGCCGTGTGTAACAAGTCTGTTTGCGCCATTTTTCCAACACCATTTGCTCATTTAGTGTGTCTGTCACAATAGCTCTCACACTATTTAAAACTTTTCATTATTATTATATTTGTTATGGTGATCGCGATCGATTACAACTTGCTGAAAGCTCAGATGATTGTTAGCATCTCTTGGCAATAAAATATGTGGTAGTTAAGGTGATTATGTATTGGTTTTTTTGCCAATTCTATTGCACACTTAACCAAATACAATAGAGTGTAAACATAATTTTTCTATGCACTGGGAAACCAAAAATTTCATTGGACTTGCTTAGGGCAGTTGGAACCGAACTCACGGTATCTCAGAGACCTGCCTGCACATCTCTGCAAAGATCCTATTTCCAAATAAGGCCACGTTCTAAGGCACTAGGGAGTCAAATTTCCACATCTTTTTAGGGGACACAATTCAACAGTGGTCAACAGCTGTGGTAAACTGAATATGGCCCCCAAATATGTCCACATCCAAACCCCTAGGATCTGGGAATATTACTTTATATGGCAAAGAGGACTTTACTGATATGACTTTGAAAATATCCTCAGTTATTTGGAGGAGTCCCAAGTGTAACCACCAGGATCCTTATCAGAGTAAAGCAGAAAGGCCAAGCGAGGCAAAAGGTGATAAAAGCAGAGGAAGATGTGAAGATGATGTGATTCTGGCTTTGAAGAGGAAAGAAGGGACCAGGAGGGGAACAAAAAACAAAACAAAACTGTCACTCTAGAAGCTGTTGGAAAAGGTTTGGAGATGGATTTTCCCTCTAGAGCGTTTGGAGAGAGCAGTCTTGGTTTCCACTTGGTGAAACTGATTTCGTACTTCACTCCCAGAACTGTAGGAGAACACATATATGTGTTTTAAGCCACAAAGTTTGAAGTGACCTTAAACAGCACACTTGACCCGCACAGGTCTACTGGTTCACATTTTTTTCCAGCAAATACAGCACGAGGCTCAAAACATATTTCATGATTTTCTTAACGTTTTTGTCTTTAGCCTACTTTATTATAAGACGATGGCATATAATAGATACAGCATATAAAATATGTGCTAATGATTGATGTTACTGGAAAGGATTCATTCCAGTCAACAGTGGGTTTCGGGGAGTCAAAATTCATATGCAGATTTTTCACTGCTCAGGGGTCTGTGCCTGAAACCCCTTGTGGTTCAAGGGTCCATTGCAAGTTGTTACATCTACAAAGACTATTTCCAATTAGGCCATAGGGAGTTCATACAACAGTTATATTGGATTTTTTTTGACAGTTGGATAAATTTGAATATGGATTGTGTACTATTTAATATTGTCTTCATTAAATGTGTTGCATGTAATAACGGTACGTAGTTATATAGAAGAATGTCTTCTTAAAAACATTTTTAATGTTTATTTTTGAGAGAGAGACAGAGCACGAGCAGGGAAGGGGCAGAGAGAGAGAAAGACACAGAATCCGAAGCAGACTCCAGGCTCTGAGCTGTCAGCACAGAGCCCAACGCAGGGCTCAAACTCACAAGTGGTGAGATCATGACCTCAGCCGAGGTTGGACGCCTAACCTACTGAGCCACCCAGACGCCCCAAGAATCTTTACTTTTAAGGGAAACATGCTGAAGTGTTTAGGGAGAAGCGTCAAGATGCTTTTTACTTTCAAATTGTTAGAAAATGTGTAAGTGTGCATGAACAGTGATGGAGCAGGGCACCTGGATGGCTCAGGCCATAGAACATGTGACTCTTGATCTTGAGGTTGTAAGTTTGAGACACACGTTGGGTGTAGAGATTAAAGATAAAATCTTGAAAAAAAAAGTGACAAAGCAAATACAGCGAATAGTAACAATTGGTGAATCTAGATGAGGAAATGGTTGAACATCTATTTTTTTCCAACTTTTCTATAGATTTGAACTCCCCCCCTCCTTGAGAAATTTTTTAGCAAAGCTTTTCTTTTTTTTTTTTTTAATGTTTTATTTATTTCTAGGAGAGAGAGAGAGACAGCGTGAGCAGTGGAGGGCCAGAGAGAGAGGGAGTCACAGACTGAAACAGGCTCCAGGCTCTGAGCTGGCAGTCAACACAGAGCCCGACGCGGGGCTCGAACCCAAGAACTGCGAGATCATGACCTAAGCAAAAGTCGGACGCTTAACCGACTAAGCCACCCAGGCGCCCCGAGAAATTTTTTAAAAACTATAACTGAAGAGTTTAAATACTACCGAAACAGCTTCCCTAGACATTCCATTTTATTTATGCAGTAAAATAAATCTGTTAACTGATACAATTTCAACATGAACATCTAAGATTTTTTTTTACCTCAACAAGGGGTTTACGAATGATTGACGGTGATAGTCCAAATCTCACCACAACTTTGAGTGTTATCCCTTGTTTATCATACTTGCCACACTCATTAGAGATACTAGCGACTTAAGGGATTGCACCAGTCCAAGGACGCTCAAATGACATTGGCTTAGACATTTGTTTCTTCTGTCTTCTAAAATCTGAGGTTGAAAGTGGAGTTGGACGGGGGAATTTAGTCACATCCTGAGACCACAACTAAGTTGCTTCCAGGGAGAAGATAAGAAGAATCACTTAGAGTGATTCTAGGTGCTTTCAGACAGAAAGGGTCATCTACATCATCTACAAAAGAGCTAGAGCCAGACTTTACACACCTAACCCCTCTCTCTTCCCTGAACTCCAGATTCGCCTATTTCATCGACCTGTTTGGGAATTTGATATTTCCACTTGGATAGCTACCAGGAGTCTCACAATCTTGTCCAAAACAGTACTGTTGGCTTTCTCCTCCAAACCTCTCGTCACTCATGTCAGTAAATAGCAGCTCTTTCCCCGTGCTCTCTCCAAAAACCTGCAATTAATCCTTTATTCTTCTCCTGTCTTAACGTACATTCAGTTCATCGATTTGAAAATATGTCAAAGATGATCAAATACATTCAAATATATTGTCAATAAATTCAAAATATACCAAAATATATCTTACTCAGTCTTCCACTGATTCCACCTCTCTCTCCTGAACTGCTACTGTTCCTTGCTTCTACGCCAGCATCTAGAGTTCTCTGATTTGCTCATTTTAGCCACTCTCTACATTCTATTTCTTTAGCATAGCATCCTGGGTGAGCTTTAAAGGTAAACATCAAATGGCACGCCTGGGTGGCTGTTGGTTGGGCCTCTGACTTTGGCTCAGGTCATGATCTCACAGTTTGTGGATTTGAGCCCCATGTCAGGCTTTGTGCTAAAAGCTCAGAGCCTGGAGCCTGCTTCAGATTCTGTGTCTCCCTGTCTGCCCCTCTCCCTGCCTGCCCCTCTCCCCGCTCATACTCTCTCTCTCATAAATAAACGTTAAAATTTTTTTTAAAAAAGGAAAACACCTAATAATGTCATTACTCTGATCAAACTCTCCAAAGGCAGTCCCAACGCATGTAAGGCAAAAATCTTTGCAGTGGCCTATTTGAAGCCCCCATATGGCCTACATGATCAGTCAGCTACCTCTCTGATCTTTTCTCCTTGCAGATATTTCCTTCATTCACTGTGCTTCAGCCACACTATTGCTTATTGCTTATTCCTTGAACTCCAAACTTATACCTGCCTCAAGGCCTTTGCACTGGTTTTTAGAGTACATAGTTTTCATTATATTCCTACCCTGTAAAGGAAACCTTCCCCCACTCTTCCCCTCCCCATCTCCACATTTTACCTGAGCTTTTCAAACTTCAGCCTTCAACCTAATCACTTAATAGATCCAAGCAAGCATGTGCAAAAGTACGGAAATGTTTCGTGGGACATTGGAAAGAAGGGATGGTTTTAGTACAATACTAGGAAATAAGTTACTGTTTTTTTTTTTATTTTTTTTAATGTTTTTTATTTATTTCTAGGAGAGAGAGAGAGAGACAGCGTGAGCAGGGGAGGGTCAGAGAGAGAGGGAGTCACAGACTGAAACAAGCTCCAGGCTCTGAGCTGGCAGCCAGCACAGAGCCCGACGCGGGGCTCGAACCCACGAACCGCGAGATCATGACCTAAGCGAAAGTCGGACGCTTAACCGACTAAGCCACCCAGGCGCCCCAAGTTACTGTTTTTTTTTTAATTCGGCAGGACAGACAGGGGGGTCTGCCAGTGAAATCTGGGATTTTATGTAGGTACATTAAAAAAAAAAGTGTATAAGCAAGAGAATGAGCTAGGACACTTGCAGTGTGCCTAACATTTTTTTTCCAGGAAGTTTCAGTTTTGTGCCTTTTAGTACTTTATTTTGTGTTCTCATTTGTCTTCTTTAAAATGTGTTTTCGAACATTACTAAAGGTAGAAAGGTGGGGCGCCCGGCTGGCTCAGTGGGTTAAGTGCCCGACTTCACCTCAGGTCATGGTCTCGTAGTTTGTGAGTTCGAGCCCCGCGGTGGGCTCTGTGCTGACAGCTCAGAGCCTGGAGCCTGCTTCAGATTCTGTGTCTCCCTCTCTCTGCCTTTCCCACACGCACATGCACACACACTCTCCCTCTCAAAAATAAGCATTAGGAAAAATTTTTTAAAGAAAAAAGGTAGAGGGCAAAGTCTTATGCTATATTTGGTGCCCAGATTGAGAGAATGAGTGAAGCTAGTTTTGTATGTAATATTACAAACAATTCTGGAAAAGGACAATTTAGGAAAACGGAAGTGTCCTGAGTGGTACTGAATACTGCAAACGGGGGCGCCTGGGTGGCTTAGTCGGTTAAGCGTCCGACTTTCACTTAGGTCACGATCTCGGAGTTCGTGGGTTCGAGACCCGCATCGGGCTCTGTGTTGACTGCCAGCTCAGAGCCTGGAGCCTGGAGCCTGTTTCAGAGTCTGTGTCTCCCTCTCTCTGACCCTCCCCTGCTCACGCTGTCTCTCTCTCTCTCTCCTAGAAATAAATAAAAACATTAAAAAAATTTAAAAAACAAACAAACACTGCAAACAGGTTCTTAACAAGCAATACAGCAACTACGTAGCCGGTATGTCGGTTATCAAAGTATGAACAACCTGCTGTGTTCCAGAGGCTCTTACCCCACAGTCCTCCTGTGATTTGGGGTCAGTGGAAATATGTGGGACTTTAGTGTTAAACTGGCTGATGATTCAGGGTCTAATGGCCTTTGAACTGTTTTAGGAAACATTGCTTTTAAACATCTAACTCAAAAATGGAGAAGTCCTTGGGAATGCAAACTGGTGCAGCCACTCTGGAAAATAGTATGGAGGTTCCTCAAAAAGTTAAAAATAGTACTACCCTCTGACCCAGCAATTGTACTACTAGGTATTTGTCCAAGAGATACGGGTCTGCTGTTTCAAAGGGGCACGTGCACCCCAGTGTTTAGAGCAACACTATCAACAATAGCTAAAGTATGGAAAGAGCCCAAACTTCCATCGATGGATGAATGGATAAAGAAGCTGTGGTATATATATAATGGAGCATTACTCAGCAATCAAAAATGAAATCTTGCCATTTGTAACTACATGGATGGAACTAGAGAGTATTATGCTAAGCGAAATTAGTCAGAGAAAGACAAATATATGACTTCACTCATATGAGGACTTTAAGGTACGAATCAGATGAACATACGGGAAGGGAAGCAAAAATAATATGAAAACAGGGTGGGGGGGAACAGAAGAGACAAATGTGAAGAACAAACAGAGGGTTACTGGAGGGGTTGAGAGAGCAGGGAATGGGCTGAATGGGTAAGGGGCATTAAGGAATCTACTCCTGAAATCATTGTTGCACTATATGCCTAGATGTAAATTAAAAAATAAAAAATTTAAAAACAATTTTTAAAAATGGAATAAAAAATATGAAAGTCCATTTTTTCAACTAAAAAAATGGAGAACTTTTTTATTCTCTAATATTTAGTGCCCCTGTTTTCAGAGAGAAAGAAAATGAACTGCTCTAAGCCAATGACATTTTTTAGATTAGTTTTAACAATGTAAGTTCCTGGACATTTTAGGATTAACAGACCAAGATCCTGGAAATCCCTGAGCATCTATAAACCTCTTTCCTCCTCCCTTCCTTATCCAGGTTGGAAAACAGCAAAACTGCAACTATGCAGAATGTAGATTATCAACAAACACCTGAGAAAAAAGGATTTATTATAGATAAGTGGCCTTTGCATTATGACAGTTCAATGTCTCCAATTTGAGCAGTGAGTACGTATTGTTCCATGTACCTGAAAGGAACACCGAAATGGGGCAGTATAGGTGTGTAACCTAGAAATTACTTCGACCATATTATCAAGATATAGAAGGTTCACGAGAAAAGTTTATAAGTACTGGGCGTAGTCTCAGAAGTATTGCTTTGCATGTTTACAAACACATTAATTTTCCAGAGCAATAAATGCAATTACAATATACAGATCCAATCTAATTGCTTTACAGTAAACACTGCTTAACACTAATTTCTAGAATCTTGAGTGTATTTACGTTGACTGGCACACATCCCTAACCGTTTCCCTGTTCAAGCTAAGTTACTTTGGTGAATGAATACACATACTCTACCTAGCCCTCCACTATACCGAAGAATCAAGTCCCAACTTGGGATCCTTTCATGTCATCCAAAGGAATAAGGCTGACATTAACTAGACAAATGAAATACATGCTACGGAAAATTAACAGATTTTTAAGCGAGGTAGAGAAAAAATAGCTTCTTTCACCGAGATGAGTGGCTCTGAAAAGAGCCTTTGGAGTCCAGCGGCCGGCAACCCGTGCGAGCGCCCTGTCCCCGCAGGGACTCACTTGGAGCTGGTGTACTTGGTGACGGCCTTGGTGCCCTCGGACACGGCGTGCTTGGCCAGCTCGCCGGGCAGCAGCAGGCGCACAGCCGTCTGGATCTCCCGGGACGTGACGGTGGAGCGCTTGTTGTAACGCGCCAGGCGGGAGGCCTCGCCGGCGATGCGCTCGAAGATGTCGTTGACGAACGAGTTCATGATGCCCATGGCCTTGGACGAGATGCCGGTGTCGGGGTGCACCTGCTTGAGCAACGTGTACACGTAGATGGAGCAACTCTCCTTGCGGCCGCGCTTGCGCTTCTTGCCGTCCTTTTTCTGGGCTTTGGCAACCGCCTTCTTCGCGCCCTTCTTGGACGCGGGAGCGGATTTTGCCGGCTCGGGCAACGCGGGAAGCGCAAGAGACGGACGACGGGGCCGAGGCTACCGGAAGCAGCTCGGCCCTAATAGAGGCCCCAGACGAACGAAGACTGTGGCTACGCAGCGCCGTGGTTCGCGAGCTTTCCGCGCCGCTGCCGCGAGGGGGACGAGATTATGGAAATGAGTGGATTCATGCTGAGCC
>NW_027527516.1:264-518 GCF_008692635.1 Crocuta crocuta | reverse complement strand
CCTAAACATAGCATCTTGAAGTTGCTCATTTTGCATCAGATTTTTTTTCTTGATGATAACACCTAGTTACTTTTTTTTTTTACAGTTTATTGTCAAGTTGGTTTCCATATAACACCCAGTGCTCATCCCCACAAGTGCCCCCCCCCATGCCCCTCTCCTCCCTTCCCCCCACATCCATCAGTCCTCAGTTTGTTCTCAGCATTCAAGAGTCTCTCATGGTTTGCCTTTCTCCCTTTCCCCCACCATATCTCCCC
>NW_027527516.1:0-217 GCF_008692635.1 Crocuta crocuta | reverse complement strand
CGTGCAAACATATGGCAGCTGTCCTTCTCTGCCTGACTTATTTCGCTCAGCATAATACCCTCAAGGTCCATCCATGTTGGTACACATGGCCAGATTTCATTCTTTCTCATTGCCATGTAGTATTCCATCGTATAGATGAACCACATCTTCTTGACCATTCGTCAGTGATGGTCACTTAGGCTCTTTCCATGTTTTAGCTATTCTGGAGAGTGTTGCT
>NW_027527515.1:0-1142 GCF_008692635.1 Crocuta crocuta | reverse complement strand
TTTTTGTCATTGGTCCTAAGGGCCTTTTGAGGACCAAGTGTGCCGCTCCCATGTCAACCAAGAAATTAACATCGGTTTCCCCACTCTTAAAGTGACCATAGTCTCTTGGGAATTTAANTGGCTAATTTCTCCTCTGGGGGGTTCTCAATTACCCTGTTTGGGGAAGCCCTGAGTAAGAACCTGCTGCCGGTAAGAGGCCACTTTCCAAAGGCCACTATTTTACAGTATGTTGATGATTTACTTATTGACGGACCAGACCAGGTTACATGCCAGGAGGCAACTGAGGGAGATCTACGGACGTTACAGGATTTGGACTACCGAGTCTCATGGAAGAAGGCCCACATCTGCCAGGATCGTGTCACCTATCTGGGGTACACTCTACAAGAAGGTAAGAGGTCTCTTTCTGCCTCCCGGGTTGAAGCGATTCTCCAGATACCTCCACCCACCACTAAAAGGCAAGTCAGAGAGTTCCTTGGAACCGTGGGTTATTGCCGTATCTGGATTCTCAGGTTTGCTGAAATGGCAAAGCCATTGCATGAAGCCATTGTGGGGTATCCACCGCCTTGATTTGGACTAAGACCCAACAGAGAGCATTCGATAGGCTAAAGCAAGTGTTAATTTCGGCCCCAGCTCTGGCTTTGCTGGATATTTCAAAACCTTCTTCTTATATGTGGCTGAAAAGATGGGGTGGCCAAGGGTGTCATCACCCAAACCCTTGGGCCATGGAAGAGACCCAAGGCCTATTTATCCAAACACTTGGATCCTGTGGCACAAGGGTGGCCCGTCTGCTTTGAACTGTTGCTGCAACCGCCACCCTTGTAAGAGGCCGACAAACTGACCTATGACCAAACTCTAACGGTTATCACGTCTTATGCTATAGAACCCCTGCTCCACAGCTCCCCCGACAGATGGCTCTCAAATGCCGGACTACTTCAATACCAGGGCCAATTCTTGGACCAACTGAGGCTAAAGTTCCAACGTGTATCAGAACTCAATCCTGCTACTCTCCTGCCTCAATCTAATGAGGGCCCACCAATTCATGACTGTCTTGAGATCCTAGAGACTTATAAGAATGGACGGCTTGGGGTGCCTGGGTAGCTCAGTCGGTTAAGTGTCTGACGTCGGCTCAGGTCATGATCTCA
>NW_027527514.1:0-723 GCF_008692635.1 Crocuta crocuta | reverse complement strand
ATTGCTTGTATTTCTGAGGGGTTAGTTGTAATGAGTCCATTTTCACTCATGATTTTGTCTATTTGGATGTTCTTTCTTTTTGAGAAATCTGGCTAGAGGTTTATCAATTTTGTTTATTTTTTCAAGAATCCAACTCTTGGTTTTAGGGATCTGTTNCTCTTGGTTTTAGGGATCTGTTCAATTGTTTCTTTGGTCTCTTTGTTGTTTATTTCTGCTCGGATTTTTCCTATGTCTCTTCTTCTACTGGGTTTAGGGCATTCTTGTTGCTCTGCCTCTCGTTCCTTTAGGCGAGCTGTTGGATTTGCCCTTGCACTTTTTCTAATTTCTTGAAATAGGCCTGGAGTGCAATGTACTTTCCTCTTAGGAAAGCCTTTGCTGCATCCCATAGATTTTGATTGTTGTGTTTTTATTTTCATTTGATTCCATATATTTTTTAATTTCATATCTAATTGCCTGATTGGCCCATTAGTTTTTAGTAGGGTGTTCCTTAACTTCAATGTGTTTGGAGGTTTTCAGACTTCTTCCTGTGATTGATTTCAAGGTTCAAAGCATTATGATCTGAAAGTGTGCATGGTATGATCTCAATTTTTTTATATTTATTGAGGGCTTTTTTATGTCCCAGTATGTGATCTATCTTGGAGAATGTGCCATGCGTCCTTGAGCAGAAAGTGAATCCCCTGACCTCAGGATGTAGAGTTCTAAATATATCCGTCAGATCCATCT
>NW_027527513.1:0-772 GCF_008692635.1 Crocuta crocuta | reverse complement strand
GAGAGGGAGACACAGACTCTGAAATAGGCTCCAGGCTTGAGCTGGAAGTCAGCACGGAGCCCGACGTGGGGCTCGAACCTACGAACTACGAGATCGTGACCTAAGCGAAAGTCGGACGCTTAACCGACTACCCACCCAGGCGCCCCTCCATCCCCTTACTTTTAATCTGAAGGTATCTTCCATTCTAAAATGAGGTTCTTGTCAACAGCATATAGATGGATTTTGTTTTTTATCCATTCTGCTGCCCTATGTCTTTTGATTGGAGCATTCAGCCCATTTACATTCAGTGTTATTATTGAAATATGTGGGTTTCGTGTCTTTGTATCTTTTGTACGGTTCATGTTTGTGGTGATGTCTCTGATATCTTTGTTCCTTGCAACCTTTCCTACAGAGCAACCCCCTTAGGATTTCTTATAGGGCTGGCTTCGTCGTGACAAAATCTTTCAATTTCTGTTTACTTGGAAAGGTTTTTATCTCTCCTTCTATTTTGAATGACAGGTTGTTGGATAGAAGATTCTTGGCTGCAGATGTTTTCTGTTCATCACATTGAAGATCTNTCCTGCCATTCCTTTCTGGCCTGACAAGTTTCAGTAGGTAGGTCTGTCACCACTCTGATAGGTTTCCCTTTGTATATTAGGGCCCTTTTCTCCCTAGCTGCTTTCAAAATTCTCTCCTTGTCCTTATATTTTGCCAGTTTCACTATGATATTCCGTGCAGAAGAGCGATACAAGTTATGTCTGAGGGGAGTCCTCTGAGCCTCTTGTATTTCAAC
>NW_027527512.1:0-472 GCF_008692635.1 Crocuta crocuta | reverse complement strand
TGAAGAATGAATGGGCCAATCAGGCAATTAGAGAAGAAATTAAAAGGATATGGAAACAAATGAAAATGAAAATAAAACAATCCAAACTCTATGGAATGTGGCAAAGGCAGTCCTAAGAGGAAAGTACATTGCACTCCAGGCCTATTTCAAGAAATTAGAAAAAGCACAAGTGAAAAANCTAACGGCTCCTAAAGGAACTAGAGGCAGAGCAACAAAAGCACCCCAAACCCAGTAGAAGAAGAGAAATAGTAAAAATCAGAGCAGAAATAAACAACATAGAGACCAAAGAAACAATTGAGGAGATCAATGAAACCAAGAGTCGGTTTTTTGAAAAAATAAACAAAATTGACAAACCTCTAGCCAGGCTTCTCAAAAAGAAAAGAAAGAGCACTAAAATAGACAAAATCATGAGTGAAAATGGACTTACTACAACCAATCCTCAGAAATACAAGCAATTATCAGGGAATACTAT
>NW_027527511.1:43343-44132 GCF_008692635.1 Crocuta crocuta | reverse complement strand
AGGGGGGATGGGCATGGAGGGGGACATTTGTGGGGATGAGCACTGGGTGTTTTGGGGAAACTAATTTGATAATAAACTATTTGTAAAAAAAAAAATAACACTGTAGTGTTAAAAAAATTAAATTCCACTTACTTAACATGCCGTGTGATATTAATTTCAAGTATACAATTTAGTGATTCAACACTTATATACAACATCCCATGCTCATCACAAGTGCTTTGAATTCATTTGTTCTCTGGGTTTGAGTTATTTGTATGCATTTCCCTTGGCCCTTGAAGGCCCAAAGAGACAAAGAGTGATAGATGTGACAAATTGAATCTGCAGTGGATTAACTTTTTTACTGAAAGACAAAAATTATATAAATTGGGTTTTCACTTGGTTAAAGCCTGTCATGATCCATTCCCTAGCCTTTTTTCTTGAGGACAGCTTCTTCACTTGATATCTTGTTTTTTGGCCTCCTACCTGAAAGGAGCACAGTAAGCCATTGTAATGCTCATTAAAATGTTTTATTTCTCAGGGTACTTGGGTGGCGCCCAGGCTCTTGATTTCAACTCGGGTCATAATCCCAATACCAGGACTTGTGTCTGGCTCCATGTTGAGCGTTTAGCCTACTTAAGATTTTCTCAGGGCACCTGGGTGGCTCAGTTGGTTAAGCATCTGACTTCACCTCAGGTCATGATTTCGCAGTTTGTGAGTTCAAGCCCCGTCTTGGGCTTTGTGCTGACAGCTCTGAGCCTGGAGCCTGCTTCAGAATCTGTGACTCCCTCTCTGTCTGCCCCTCACCCAATC